>NW_003314323.1:252498-441753 GCF_000143415.4 Selaginella moellendorffii | reverse complement strand
AAAAAGTTAAAACCTCGAAAGCGGTCGCTAACTAGCCGGTACCGAAAACCCTCAGTCTAACTTCATCTTTTATTTTATATATATTTTTTTTCTGGAGAAACGGCCAGAAATCCGAAAGTCAGTGCTACAATGTAATCAAGATTAAGCTGCAATCTCTTTAAAACAGCATGGCTTGAAGACTTCAAGCTAGGCAGAAATTAAGCTCCAAGGTCTCCAAGTTCAAGCTATGGCGTTTCATTGCTTGATCTTTCCAGTTCTCCTTTTATCTTTTCTCTCGATCCCAGCTCAATCATTCTCACTCAACACTTCAGATTTGTACACTCACAAATGTCATGGCTTGACAGCAGGTCGCACTCTCCTCCAAACTAGATCTGGAGTTCCAGGTATGGACGTAAGTAGCTACCAAGGTAATGTTGACTGGCCGAGTGCCTACAACAACGGTGCAAGGTTCGCATACATCAAGGCCACCGAAGGAACGGGATACACAAACCCATATTTTTCACAGCAGTATGTTGGTTCTTACCGTGCAGGTTTCATCCGTGGAGCATATCACTTTGGCCGTCCGGACATATCTAATGGTGCTACTCAGGCGACGTACTTCCTCACAAATGGAGGTCGGTGGTCTTCAGACGGGCAAACACTTCCTGGAGCTTTGGATATTGAGTACAATCCATCTTGTGGAAGCTCTTGTACTCCAGCGCAAAAATGTTACAACCTTGGAAAGCCAGAGATGGGGAAGTGGATCCAGGACTTTGTGAACACTTACAAGCAAGGAACTGGAGCTTATCCAGTGATTTACAGCACTGCAGACTGGTATAACACATGCGTGGGGACTTATGGGGACTTTAGCAGTGTCTGCCCATTTTGGCTTGCTTGTTATTGTTCCATGGTGACCACTTATCCTTACAACTGGAAAGTGTATACGTTTTGGCAGTACGCCGACTCGGGAACGTTTCCTGGCGATCAGAACGTGTTTAATGGGCCTTACTCTCAACTGCAGAAGCTCGCCAAAGGCTGATTATGTTGGATTAAAGTGCCCAGCTAGGATGATTACCTCGCGCAGACGCAGGGCGAACAGGGACGCGTTGTGGTTGTCACTTACGCATTTTAAGAATAATTTTGAGTTAGTTGAATGTTTCTATGTCTTGTTTTCAATAATACCATGGCATGACAGAAGGAAAACAAAGTGTGCTTTCTTACTGCTTGTTTGGTGAGTCTCCAGCCATGGAAAACCATCTGCTTACATTCATTGGTCCTAATGTGGAATTTGCATGCAGGCAACAAAAGCTACACAAACCTCCAGCACATGCCTTTGAGCTCTCAGAGGAACAGGAGAAAGAGCTAAAGTCAAAGGCCATGCAAGCTCACCATATTCACTTAGTGGCACCGCCACTTTGGACCAATGACACGGACACAAAGTCGCGCTTTGACATCCCGACTGAAGAGCTGCAGGAGGACGGTTTTCAGCCGGTGCTTCGGAGATCTGTCCACATGGCAGTGCGTTGGATCCCCCCCAAACGGGAGGTACCTGCTTCTCAGGGTGGAGACTGGCTGGTGTTCAGGAGGGATGTTTCAGAGGTTACCACACAGGGAGACTATAACACTCGTATAATCCCGGGACTGGCTGTACAAAAACTTTGCATAGAGACGAGAGGATACACGGTCTGGGAGATTAAATTTGAATAGAAAAAGCTGCCAGGGTCAGCCGTACAGGACTTCATGGACATTGGCGAGAGGTTTTGCAGCGCTCTTGAGACATTTTCTGTCAATTAATTCGTTTTGCCAGGCGAGAGTTTTAGAATTCGACATGCTCCACCGTATGTAGCACCCAAAGGTGTGAACTATGCGTGGAGATCGGAAGGATCTTCGTGAGTTTTTCCAAGTTTTTTCCTCATAGTTTGTCTGATTTGCTCTTGTGATCTAGATTGGAAGATTGTCGTTGTCAAAGCAACTTCTCTACTTCCAAACCACCAGGCACAAGCTCAAATCCATGTTTCGTGAGGAGTCTGCCCGCCAGTACGTCGTAAAATCCATTTTTTGCGTCACCATCGCTGCCAATAACTATCTCTTGCCCGTTCCTCTCACCTACCTCACGCCGCACGCCTTCCAGGACAAGCTCATCCGACAGCAACTCACAGTTAAGTCCATGCAAAGTTCTCGTGATCATCTAAAAGTTGCTGCTTTCCAGACGCTTTACAACTTGGGTGCTCGCAGGATCATTGTCACGGGAGTTGGACCCATCGGCTGCATCCCATATCAGCTCACGCTCAATCTCCGGAGAGATGGGAGCTGTGTTCCGAGTGCCAACAAGCTTGCACTGGACTACAACTCGGCTCTGGAGATCTCATCCTGGAACTCAACTCCAAACTCCCTGGATCGATGTTCTCCTACGCAAACGCTTACGACCTTGTCTGTGATGTCATCACCAACAAGAAAAACTAAGGTAAAATTCTCATTCGTTTCTCGATTGATTCCATAGTTTTTCTCATTCTTTTCTCGATTGATTCCATGGTTTTCTTGTGTTTAAAGGCTTCGAGACGAGCGATCGAACGTTATGGATCGATCAAGAACTACGGCCAAGCCAAAGAGGCCGGATCTTCAGCTATGGGTTTACAACCGGGTGCTGGCTTTTGAGGTTGAGCACAAAACGTGAGAAGACTGAGATGGTTGACGCTTGGCGGGATCTCTACTCCAAGATAAAGAGATTGGACAGGAAGTTCTACGGATCGATGGAGTGGATCATTGGTATGGCCTCTGCGGACCAATGTATCGGGTTGGCACGTTTGACCTTGACAGGGGGTTTTTGTTCTCTTGTGTCTTTATACGAAAGGTACCGACTGCTCCAGGTGTCACACGGGCACGTTTGGGCCACAGGGAAGAGTCCCCTTGTACGGCACTCCATAGCCAGGCTTGTGGATGATTCTTCTAGGTGGAAAATCCATTGAAATGCAAACGTTGTGGTAATGTTGGCTGTGCAAAATGACATAAAAGGTATAGTTATAGTGAAGTAAAATGTTAATTTCCAATAAGCCCAATTAATCATTAATTATTTATATCACCACAAATTAAAAATCTAACTTCTTCAGTATGCTTATAAAGAAACATTTCATCTCACTCTAATCTTAACATCAATAATATCAATGTTAAGGCATCACTTCAACATCATTAATATCATAACAAAATTAAAAGAAAACAAAAGCAAGTCACTTTTTACTGTTTTTTAGTAATTTAAAGTTGAACATACCTTACCTAGTATTTGAGACCAATTTTTTAACAATACTCAGCTATAAATAATATGTCATCAAGGAATGATTCACCATATTTAAAATTCAATACAATCTAACACTATTGACTAAACACAACTAAACAATACTAAGAGAGGTGAAATTGATATGTTAACATGGAAAAATTATAGAAGCCAAATAATATGATCCTCCTCAATACTATTCGGTAAATAAGCTTATCATTACTAAATCATCATCGAGTGAAACAAGTATAAATAACCTTTAACAAAATTTACAAGCAATCATTAGTTACAAAGTGCTAAAAAACCATTTTTCAATTTATCTTCATAAAACCCAAACACTAAACTTACATTATTATGGCATGTATTTGTCTAATGGAAAGAAACACTTTATAAATCACCAAAAATAATTTGAAAAATGATCCATAAAGGTTTAAATGTAAAGAAAAAATGTTTATGAACAAGAGTGCACCCATTTTTTCAATTGATTAAGAGTATTAGGATATTGTAAACTTTTGAATTTAGACTTTCTAAGAAGTCATTTAAATCATCTTTATATATCGTTTCTTGAGTCATTTTCTTTGGTTGCTTATAAATATTTCATCCTTGGGTTTGAATAATACTCTCCTGGAAAGTCTAAATTTAGGATTTTACATTTAGTATTAAAGGGGGTCTCAAATATAATTTTATTGGTTGGTTAAGAGAATTATACTATATATTAAGATTCACATCTAACAATTCAATTTCCTCTAGCTGGGCTCAACTTAAGGGTAGGGTGTCAAGAGAGCAAAGCTTTCAAAAGGGTTACGGCTCTAAACTTTTATTCACGAGAGCATGAATTTGTAAGGAAGCATAGTAGATTATAAATAATTAAAGAGAATGAGAATCCAAATATATAGGGAAAAGGCTTATAAACAAGAGTGCACATTTTTTTTCTAACTAATTAATGATATTGGGATATTTAGGGTTAAATATCCTTGGGTTTAAATATGAATTCCAAATTTAGGAGCTTACACATTCTAGGTACAACATATAGGAATATGGATAAGTATAAATAAAATGACTACTTAAATCTAATTATACAGCAATAATCCCATCAACATGTCTAGCTAATAGCATAATTAAAGAGCTCAATAAGCTAGCTATGAATTATCAATACTCAGTCAAAACTAATGGTTAACTCAATATGAATGAGAGCTCACTACTTTTATAAAATCTAATAAAATCCACAGTGTAATATGCCACTAAATATGATAGTTTTTTAAAAAAAGCATAAGGTTCACCTTTCTAGAAAAGCGTAATAGCCACATTTCCATGCCAACTCTAGACTCTATCCAACTTAATTGTCTTAGCCCCAAAAGTCAGCATCCCCTTTTAGCCGTATTGTGCAAATTACTTACTAAGATCTAAACTAACTGAAGTTAATTTCAACCCCTTCACTAGTTTGTTATGGTTTTTGATAATAAAATGGTTTTTGGGCAAAATGATTAATAGACTAGACATTGAAAAAACCCAAGAAAAATTGTGGAAAATTTTCCATCTTAAAAAAGGAATGACTGACTCTTAATTTAACAATGCAAACATCAATATTCGTAAAATATGAAGATAAATACCCAAAACTTGATTATAGAGATAATTTTTTTGGATATTTATATTACACTAATACTTTTCTTCAATCACCTTCAATATTTAACATGAAGCCAAAACACTAACAATAAAAATAACATAAAAAATCAACCTTTTAAGAGAACTTCTCATCACTCATTGTAATAATGTTATTTCCACTAACACAATGTTAATATCTCAATCATACATTTTCTCCATCCACCAAGTACCAATGAATTCACCAATAACTTATAGCAAACAAATAAACTTAAAGAACCAAAATATCAACATAAATTTAGTATAATGAATCATTTTAAAGAATTTAGTCAAACTTACTACAACGCTACTACATGCAAATAGACTAATTTCACTATTAACCACTTTGGGGTTGATTATTATTTGACCAAATAACTTTATAAACACATTGCTCACAATCACCAGTATATGATATTAAAAATCACAATAATTTAATACAGTTTCATAAATATGCCTAACTAGTAGATCTAGACACTTTCCATAAATAGCTATTAGGATCGAATAGAACCAATACATAGGGCATGATAGCAAAGGTGTTTTGGTGGTAAACTATCATTTAACAAATATTAAAAAACTACACTCAATATTGTAAAAGTTCTTGTCAAGCAAATGTAAGAGAGAGTAAAATAAAACTAAGAGTCAAATAGAATATGCTCAACAAAAAACACATAGGAGTTCCTACTTTATATTTATCTAGTTAAATACAAATACTAAGAGTAGTTTACTATTGAACAAAAGGGATTGAAAAAAAAATCAACAATACCAATCTTCTGCCATTGTGATCGTAAGGAAAAAATATCTAAAAGGATTTTTTGACAAATAACTTTTAATACCCACAATCACATTCACGACAAAATAATAATAAAAATGTTTCAAAGCCCAAAAAGCTTGGAATCTAGCCCCATAAAAGATTGTAGGAACAATGTGATCTTAGTGGACTAGGATAGTCATATGATAAAGTTGAGTTGAGGGCAATATACATCCCTGCAAAAGGAGAGATATAAACCTGATTGAGACAATGGTGGCAAATATAACATTCTTGCCCAAGTACATATGTTGGTATAGCATTGCTAGCACTCCTACCTTCTGTGTTGCTTCTTGAGCTTGAGAACCTCATTCTTACACTTTATTAGTCAATGGATGTCAATTGACCTTTATTGACTTTTATTGACTTTTTGCTAGAAGATCACACATCCAATGCAACAAGGCCTATGTTGTGCTCAAAACCATTTGCAAGTTGTATGAGAATACTTTGTGGCCATTCTCCAAAGACCGCAATGGCGACGAGGCTCAAAGGCCTGGCGCTGGAGCCCAACCAGATGGCGTCTGCGTTCTTGTGCCTGGGAGGTGATCCGTGCTATGAAGATGTGCTCGACGATCTTACTACGTCAATACAAATGCCAGGTCCTGTTGAGCTTAGGTGAATGAGTTACCTAGCACACCAAGAACTAGAGGAGCAAGCGAGGGCTCTCTTCTACACAGCCGACGACAATGAGATATCCAGCATAACTTTCATGCTATGGATTGATGGCCAAGCCAAAGATGCCGGCTCTTCAGCTATGGGTTTACAACCGGGTGCTGGCTTTTGAGGTTGAGAACAAGCATGAGAAGATTGAGATGGTTGATGCTTGGTGGGATTTCTACTCCAAGATAGAGAGATTTCCGGTTTTACGGACCGATGGAGTGGATCATTGGTATGGATGTGACTGTGAGTAGGTTTTGGTTCTCTTGTGGCTTTTCAGGAAAGGTACAGACTGCTCCAGGTGTCGATCAACGTGCTGAGGATCTTGATCTCCTGGGGTCCGATTGTTGCTAGTGCCCACGAGCCAGTTTGTGCTGCCGAAAGTCGGGTAACAGTTGGGATTTTACCGAGGGATATAGAGCAGAAGATTAATCAGACAAGTGGCACGGAGATGCGCGAAGATACCCAATTATGTCCGAGGGATTTGGATGCGGGCATAAGGGATTGCCAAGTTGATGTCTCGTTCGTCGCCATTGACGAAGCGCTTGGCCACAATCGCACGCTGGGGTGGTACGGATCATGGGCATGTGCGGGCCAAAGGGAAGTACGGACCTCGGATCCCGCAGCAAACTAGATCGCTCATCTCGAAGCCAACAAGAAAACCATGGAATCAATCGAGAAAAATGAAGAAAACCATGGAATCAATAGCTGAGTTCCAGGATGAGATCTCTCAGAGCCGAATTATAGTCCAGTGCAAGCTTGTTGGGACTCAGAACACAGCTCCCATCTCTCCGGAGATTGAGCGTGAGCTGATATGGGATGCAGCCGATGGGTCCAACTCCCGCGACAATGATCTTGCGAGCGCCCGCGTTGTAAAGCGTCTGGAAAGCAGCAACTTTTAGATGGTCACGAGAACGTTGCATGGACTTAACTGTGAGTTGCTGCCGGAAAAAATGGATTTTACGAGGTAGTGGCGGGCAGCGTCCTCGCGAGCATGGATTTGAGCTCGTGCATGGTGTTTTGGAAGTGGAGAAGTTGCTTTGGTATTTTGTGAAAAGCGTCCACAAACACTTTAAGACGGATCGGGCCGAGAACTCCTCCTTCGTCGAGATTGTCCAGCCCAAAGGCCACCGCTCCAACACTCTTCTCCCCATTGTCCCGCATTTCCATGGGCGATGGAAATGCGGCGACGAAAACGGCCCCTTGGTAGATCATAAAATCCATCCATGGGTGGAACCACTGGTTGTCGTGAAGCTCCACCGCCAAATGGAATCACCTTCTCAATCTTTAGTAGATGGTTTTGCACTGCTAGAGAGTCACCAAACAAGCAGTAAGGTGGAAACAGTCTCTTTGTTTTCCTTTTGTTGCACATCCATCTTTACACTGGCATGGTATTAAAATAAGGCCTTATTTCTTTACGAGGGTATCTATATACAAAATGCGGAAGTGCAACGGGATACAACCCTCCAGATCACAACGCGTCCCTGTTCGCCCTGCGTCTGCGCGAGGTAATCATCCTAGCTGGGCACTTCAATCCAACATTATCAGCCTTTGGCAAGCTTCTGCAGTTGAGAGTAAGGCCCATTAAACACGTTCTGATCGCCAGGAAACGTTCCCGAGTCGGCATACTGCCAAAACGTATACACTTTCCAGTTGTAAGGATAAGTGGTCACCCTGGGACAATAACAAGCGAGCCAAAATGGGCAGACACTGCTAAAGTCCCCATAAGTCCCTACGCATGTGTTATACCAGTCCGCAGTGCTGTAAATCACTGGATAAACTCCAGTTCCTTTCCTGTAAGTGTTCACAAAGTCCTGGATCCACTTCCCCAACTCTTGCTTCCTAAGGTTGTAACATTTTTGCGCTGGAGTACAAGAGCTTCCACAAGATGGATTGTACTCAATATCCAAAGCTCCAGGAAGTGTTCGCCCATCGGAAGACCACCGACCTCCGTTTTTGAGGAAGTACGTCGCCTGAGTAGCACCATTCGATATGTCCGGACGGCCAAAGTGATATGCTCCACGGATGAAACCTGTGCGGTAAGAACCAACATACTGCTGTGAAAAATATGGGTTTGTGTATCCCGTTCCTTCGGTGGCCTTGATGTATGCGAACCTTGCACCATTGTTGTAGGCAGTCCGCCAGTTAACATTACCTTGGTGGCTACTTACATCCATGCCTGGAACTCCAGCTCTAGTTTGAAGGAGAGTGCGACCTGCTGTCAAGTCATGACAATCGTGAGTGTACATGTAATCTGAAGTGTTGAGTGAGAATGATTGAGCTGGGATCGAGAGAAAAGATAAAAGGAGAAACGGAAATATCGAGCAATGAAACGCCATAGCTTGAACTTGGAGCTTAATCCTTATAGCTTTCCGCATAGCTTGCAGTCTTCAAGCGACGCTGTTTTAAAGATCTTGCAGCTTAATCTTGATTACATTGTAGCGCTGACTTGATTTCTGTTTTGAAATGCCATTTCCGGATATAAATCAAATATAAATTAGTGTTGTCCAAATCCAAAAGTCTAATACATTGCGTGCACTTAAGCCTCAAGAGTACTTGCAGCACATGCTATGCTTCCAACAAACATCATGGGTTGATAACTTCAAGCCTTCTCTCACACCTTATATTTTACGAGAGTATACACTTACAAAAGGCTTGAAGTTGTCAAAGCTCTACAAATCCAACTAGTGATGTTTGGAAGCTGTCATAACATGTATTATAATAATCTTGAGGAGGTAATGTAAAGTAAAATGGTGAAATGGTGAGGAGGTAATAATACATTGCATGCCAAGATTACTTGTAATAGATTTTACATTTACCTCTGAGGTAAGTTATCAACGCTCTGCAAATCCAACCTGTGATATTTGTGCTACCATAGCTTCCAACAAGGACCAAAGGGATAGGAATCATTCATTGCATCCATGTAAATAGGATTTTATGCTTTTTAGTTGGGCACTATATATATATATATATATAAAACTGGGTGAATGTAAAGTAAAATGGTGAAATTTTTCACCTTACCTCAGAGGTAAATGTAAGGACCACTAAGTTTACCTTACACTTACCTTATACATATGATTTGTCTTCAGTCCACTTGTGCCAACTATGAAGCATGGGCTACATGGATGCAATGCACAACTCACTCTTGGTCCCTCTAGCTATGGCAGCTTCCAACAGGCTCTGGGACGAGAGTGGCGAGTGTTCTTGTCGATCTTGTCAACATGAGAATACTTGTACCGTCTCAAAATCATGATTTTCCCTTGTCGACAGCGAACAACATTGTTCCACTTGACCCTTAGGTTGAAGTGTTTACCACTGTATTCTTCTTCCGAGGTGGTGCGAATTAGAACAATAGTGGCGCTGGCTGTAGCGCCTCGTGTGGGCCGCGGTTTTGAATTTTAGGAGGCAAGAAATTTTGCAGCCCTCAAGAACCCAGGCTGAACTCTTGCGAGACATTTACAGTCCTGCCTAGTTGCATGCGAACGCTCTATTTTGATCGTTCGTTCTTCCTCAGAGTGAAGATGTTGGCCAGTGTCACAAACGCTCCTGCGTTGGCGTAGTCTAGTTTAACCACGCTCTCCAAAATCCGGCTCCCTCTTTCCAAATCCTTGTGGTATTTACAAGCTCCAAGTAGCGTAGTCCATGCTAGAGCATCAGGAACGAACGGCATGGCTTTGACGAGCTCCTCCGCGTCCTCCAAACGCCCCGATCGCCCCAGCACGTCTACCATGCAGCAATAGTGTTGCAGGGTGGAGCTATGGTGGAAATCCAAGCTCGCAGAAGCAAACCAGCTCCGACACAGGCTAACTTGGCCCGTGCGGCTGCACGCCGTGAGAACCAGAACCACGCAAGTCGGATCGGGCATGTCGATGACAAGGCTCGCGGAATGGAAGGCCTGGAGGAGAGCTTCCATGGAGGATTTGCCGTCCTGCGCATATCCGGCAAGCAGTGCGCTCCAGGAGAAGATGGTCAGGCTCGGGAGCCTCGAGAAGAAGATCTCCGCGGTCCCGGCATGCCCGTTTTGAGCGTACGCAGCTAGCATGGCGTCCCAGGACGAGGAGTTTCTCTCGTCCATGGTGTCGAAGGCGAGCTTGGCACGCGAGAGCTGCTTGTTCTGCGAGAAGCCCGCGATCATGGTGTTTAAGGATATCACGTCCCATTCGGGCATGGTGTGGAAGACTTGCTGGGCTTCGTCGATATGCCCTTCCAGGGCATACGCCGCCACCATCGACGTCGAGGAGATGATGCTTCTCGCCGGCATTGTCTCGAACACTCTCTTTGCTTCTTCCAGCTTTCCGTGCTGCACGAGAGCGTCGAGCATCGTGTTCCAGGACACCAAGTTGTGCTGTGGCATGTCAAATTCAAGAGTTCTCCTGGCCTCCGAGATTTGGCCGTTTTGAGCGTAGGCGGAGAGCATCGCATTCCAGCAGACTAGATTTTTCTGTGGCATGGAGTGGAAGATCCTTCTTGCCTCGCTCACGATTCCATTCTCGGAGAATATGGCCAGCATCGCGGTTGAGCACACGACATCCATCTCTGGAACCTCCTCAAACACTCTCTTTGCTTGCTCAAGATGCCCACCCTGGGCATACGCCTGAAGAACAGCAGTCGAGGAGACTAGAGTTCTTTCGGGCATAGCATCGTAGAATGCGGTAGCTTCCTCAAGATGGTTTCGGACGATGTAGGCAGTGAGCATCGCATTGGACGAGACAACATCGCGCTGGGGCATCCGATCAAAGAAGAGCTTTGATCTCTCAAGAAGCCCACTCTGGGCATACGCCGAGAGGATAGAATTCAGGGAGAGCTGGTCCCATTCCGGCATGGTGCAGAAGAGAAGAGCTGCCTCTTGGGGCCTCCGATCGCGAGCCAGCGATCCGAGCAGCGAATTCCAGCACATGAGACGCCGATGGGGCATCTGGTCCAGCAATCCCTGCGCCTGGCGGAGCAATCCATTCCTGGAGCAGGCGTGGAGCATGAGCTCCCACGAGAACAAATCCCTGCCGCCGCTGCCCATCGCCTCGAAGATGTCCTGCGCGGCACCCACGGCGCCGCATTTCCCAAACATTTCAATCAGCTTGTTCGAGAGATAGACATCAGTGGCGAGCGCGCTACCTGGAATACCCGCGTGGATCTCCCGTGCCATCGCCAGGCCCTTGCAATTCTCGATGAGCTCCAGGCATTTCCCCCTCTCCATTTCTCATCCTCACGTAGGTATATTCGGTGCACTAAAACGTTTCGAAAGTCTTATCCCGCCAAACCATATATCGACTGGTACCATTCCTCCGCCTCCTCGTCCCCAGCTACAAAGATTCCCAATCGTGGACGACGTGGTAGCTCTCAAACAATCTCTACAAAGGTCAAACAATGGCGTCCAGATTCGACTCATTCATTTAAATGAGCTTGAGTAGGTCCCTTGTTGCTTTGAAGCCTGAGACTAACCAGGGACTTGGGAGGCAATGTAGGAATTGTCAGAGATTCTGAAGCCTGGAAAGCTCTCAATGTATGGGTGGTCTTAAAGCATAGTGACTGTAAGTACATTTTGGAGCTTTGGAAGATACTGACAAGATCTCGACCTGCCCAAGCTTGTTATTCACAAGCAACCCGCAACAAAGTTGGGAGTTTATAAGTGGAAAAAGAGGAAGATGCCAACCCTAAAATTTGCTAGAAATCTCTATATTTTAATTCCAAACAATTTTAGAAATTAGCTGAAGAGTCTGTTTAATTGTTTTAGACAAGGAGCATTCTTTCAGAGGAAAGATGTTGATTAAAATTATGTTTGACACCTAGTTTCCTAATCTCTCTTAAAAAAGGCTAGATTTTCTCTGATAAATTAAATAAATTTATTTAGAAAAATCAAATTACTTTATAATAATTTGATGATATTACATGAGCTATAATTATTTAGCATCTAGCTGTATTTCTAAGCATTTAGCAAAAGTAATATTGCACATAGACAAGGTAAATAAATAAATATTTTAAATTTTAAGTTGTATAATTAGAAATTAAAGTCTAAAGTATATTTCTCAAGAAATATAATTAACACCTAACTGACATTAAATGAAACTTTTCACTTAAAACTAAAAAATAATCTTAATTTTTTATCAAGAATTACAATATAAAAATTAACATCAAAGTTATTCAGGGGAACAAAACTATAAAAAGTGTAACTTTATATATGGTGCAATAAAAAACACTAAGTTAATTTTACATAAAATAATAAAAAAACACTTTCATAAAATAAAAACACATTAAAAAATATTAAATGTTGAAAAAATAAAAATCCATAATATCAAAATCAAATAACATATTGTGAAGGTTGAACACTTATTAATTAGTTCATTAATATCTAAAGCAGACTATACAGGTAAACTATAGTTTAAATATATAAAAATATATAACTATATAAAATATATAATAAACCATTATAATTACATATTTATAAGTATTTCACTTGTTAGTGTATTAACCTTTATTGATTTATCCTCACATTCTTTTATTCATTCTATTTTTCTAAAGATTCATTTTTTCTTTCTAATTATGTATTTTGTTACATATGAAATATGAAAAAACTTTACATATTTATTAATAAGTTAAGTTTAAGATTTTCTAGACTATTTTAACATTCAAATATTTATAAATAAAAGGAACTGAATATTAAAGATGTCTCAAAAGAAGTATATCAAGAAAATATATTAGAAATTCCAGCTAAGGGACATCAATTTAATGATAATAAAAATTGAGTATTTTAACAAAGATATAGCAAGTGATATGAGATATAAACTCATTTAATTTTTAAACTTTTAATTTTATAAATTTTTATTTTTAAGGAAATAATATTAATGTTTCTGGGTAATTTCAAAACTTGATAAAATCAATAATTTAAAATAGTTATTTTAAATTAAAAATTTTAAAAACTATATCTATGTCTTTTTAAAAATATTGAAAACCATACTCAAAATCTAAATTATTATTTATTCATAATATATACATATTTTAATTAATTAAATTTTAATAAATCTAAGTAAGTTGTTTTCAATGATGTATATACCACAAATAAAATGTAAAAGACAATAGTCTCATTTATCATTAAATAGTTTAGGAAATATTTTTTTGTGATATATTATAATATTTATAATTTTCTTAGTCTAATATATAAAAGTATTGATTATAAAATATTTACAAATATTTATATCATTTATAATTTTTAATTAATATGTCATTATAGTTTTATTGTATTGATTAGCACAACTGTAATAAAATATATTTAATTTACTTGTATGAAATATTTATTAGTTCAAGTTTCAAGTTATTTTAAACTTTAGAAATAATGAAGTGTCAAGAATTAGAATTTAAAATGTATTGATTTATATTTTAATTTAACATTAAATTTATTATATTTTTGAATTCATTATTAAAATATTTTTTTTCATTTTTTTTATTTTGTAATCATTTGAATTTTTTATTACCCATCAAGTGTATTATATCAAATATGTATAAATATCTGAAAATTAATTGCTTGTCATAAATTTTATATATAATTAAGTGAAGAGAATCATGATAATTTAGAAAATGATTGTTTTATTAAATTAGTATCTTTCTTTCTTTGTACTTGGGATTGACATTTAGATAATATAGATGCAATTTTATAAATGTATATCTAGAAAGAAAGTAATGTGAAATGTGAATATTTTATTTATCATAATTTGTCTAAACATCCTTCTTACGTAATAATCATTAATCATGGTTTTCAAAATAGTATAAAACCTGGTTATTATGAAATTGAGTACAATAATGTGAATAAAGCATGTTAAAAATTAAATATCAAGTCAATACATAAGAACTTCAAAGAATCTTCATTAAATCACACGAAACAGTAAACATACATATACTATTTAACAATCTCCACTCCATTCCAATTCAAGGTAAACATAACAAGCATAAATGAATACTAACTTCAATAGTTTCTTTGTAAAGTCTTTATTTTCCACATGCAAATCAAATGCACAAAAAGAAATTGTGTTATTAAAATTCCAAAGCAAAACTGTAGGAATACAAACCACCAGGTCAGGATATATGCAAACATTAGCATAACCAGGATCAAGTCCCAGATGAACCTGATGTGATGCCAGGCATTTGAGTTTGTGAACAGGCTTAAATTTGCTTATTTGAGACAGCTTTTACCAAAGATCCTTCATTCTTCCTGAGAGTAGGCACAAACGTTCCTGTGTTGGTGTAGTCTAGTTTAACTAAACTCCATAATCTAGCTTCCTCTTTCCAAGTCGCTGCTATGGTGGAAATCCGACGCATAATCCGGAGTGCAGAGATGGTCAGCCTCAAGAAGCAGCTCTCCAGGGGGCCAGAGCGTTAGCATCGAGGAGTTTCTCCTCTCCATAGTGTCAGAGACGAGCTTGGTGCGCGAGGGCTGCTGGTTCTGCAGGATCATGGCGTGGAAGACTTATTGGGCTTCGTCGAAATGTCTGTCCTTAGAGACGGTGCATGATTCTCGCCTAATAAAAAGTTTCGAAAATCTTATCCCGCCAAACCAAAATGGCATATTCCCGCTCCACCTCGGACGGTTAAGCCAGGAGCAGCCCTAAAAACTCGGATCGGGTTAAAGGGGAAAAGAATGTGCATCATCATCCAATCGATTGCTCCCATGGCTTCCTCCAAGCAGCAGCATTCCTCCCCCTCCTCGTCCCCAGCTAAAGCCCGCGGGCAGCAGCACCGCCCACAAAGATTCCCAGCCGTGGACGACATGGTAGCTCTCGACAATCTCTACAAAAGCATGAATTCGAAGCTCGAGGCCGTCGAGGTGCAAGCTGCCGAGTACCGACTGAATCCACTCACAGGTTCGCTTGCTCGCCTCGTTCATTCGCTTCCAACATTCTCACAACGCCGAAAAAAACTGCCCAAAACAAGCAAAAAAATGCATTTTTTCCTCTTTTCCATCCGTTTGATCCTTGCTTGGCAAAATATTTCACTTTGAAACAGCCGAAGTGCTCACCAAGAAGCCCACCCAAGTCACGTCGTCGAGGAAAGGTATCTTCCATCGCTGGCTTCCTCGAGAAACATTTACCATACGAGACTGCAGTGACCAAACAGGAGTTTGAGGAGGCGCAAAAGTTTCTCGGCGCGTGCTTCCCAATCCAGGACCTCGACATGCCACCACCGGAGAAGTACGAAGTCCCCATGACCGCGTCGCAAGAGTATGGCTGGTGCTCGCAACCTCTGGTACGAAAGATCTGGATCCATCCCTTCACTCTCTTCGTGTGTTCTTCCGCCGATTCAGGTGAAACCCAAGAAGCTCTTCAATTACTCGCGTGAATCCTGCGAGATCACCCAGTTCGCGGCGGCCTACTTCGAGTGCGTGAAAACCACGCCTTACTCCAAGCGAGGATTCGCCCCGCGATACAAGCTCAAGCAGCAACAAGCGGAGGCCTCGGCTGCCACTGTCCCGGACAAAGCTTCAGTGCCACCACCGGTTAGTAGCAACCAAACAGCGGCACTTACAGCACCTCCTTGAGGAGAAAAACTCGACCACCACCATTTGGTAATGTAAAAATGTCCTTTTTCTTTTGAGTACAAACTTGAGAGTGTGGGATGAGAGTAGCAGTGTCCAGGTAAATGAAGAGAAGCCTGTTCCAGAGCGTCAGTCAGTTGGATTTTGAATGGAATAGAGAATGTCACAGCAAACCTTGTGGTGGTCAGCGTCGGTACATGTGGTAAGGCGAGCGAGAGCGTTCCCTGCGGTAGTAGTAAGGCGAACGGGATCGCTCCCTGCGGTAGCTCCGGCCGTGTGGAGATCTGTCGCGGCTATCACCCCTGTATGGAGAGTAGCGGGGTGATCTACGGGAGTAGTCCCTGTAGTCCCTGTCTCGGTCTCTCTCGCGATGTCGTGGACCGTAACCTGGTGGCCGAGATCTTGGAGGAGCTGTGATGAAACCAGAAGAAACATTAGAACCAAATCGTTCTTTTCTGAAAAAAGAATGAGAAACTTGCCTCGGACACCCAGGTATTCTCCAGGTGTAGGAGTTCGTGGTCTCTTGCGCCTAGCCTGCATCAAAGAAAGCAATCAGTACCAAATGGAAAATGTAAAAGCTGATGGCAAAGCGCTTCCTGTAGGTAATGCAAAAAACTCAAGTCAGAGAAAAGAACCTCAAAGACTTCCAGTGGAGCATGATTTGAAAGGGAGGGTCACTGGTTTCTAACGCTCGGATTTTTGATAACTGCTGCACTGACCGCATCTCATCAAAGTTCGCACAGCTCGCAACTGGGAATGCTGCTAAGGTGGGGCTTCTGAATTGAGATTTGGAGCAGACTTTTTTTTTGGTGTTTGAAGCAGACTGGTTGGATCAGGAGAGACTGATTGATGCTTGATGTTTTTCTGGAGAAGGCAAAGACCGATGAAGCAGAGCCCAGCGCACAGCTCGCTCATTTGTCTGAAGTCAAAGTGGCTGCTTGAAAAAGAGCCGCCCGAGAAGTAAAAAACTGAAAAATCTGGATGACCAGCAACCAGATTAGCATCGTTTGCTCTAGCTGCAGCACTCCATGCGTAGCAAAGAATCGAAAAAACAAAAAGAAGAAACTTGTATAGGAAGACTTAGAGAGGATACTTACCTTCTCTATCGTGATTATACGGCCCTCGAGCGTGGAGCGATTCATATAGTTGATGCAGCGCTCCGCATCCTCCGTACTGGCCATTGTCACAAATCCAAACCCTCTGGACTCCTTGGTCCTCGGATCCACCACGATCCGACACTCCAGGACCTGTAGAACAAGGTTTAAGCCAAGAACAGCAAAGAACAAACCCAAACTTTAAGGAGGAATACCTTCCCCTCTCGCGAGAGATGCTCCAAGAGCTGCTTCTCCGCGACCCGCGTCGAGAGGCCAGTGACATAGAGGTTATTTCCCGGATTGTCAGGATCCTCCCTGGAAAAACCGACTCTTTGAGCTCGAAATCTCCACCAAAAACAGCAAGAACATACTTGAGAGGTGATTTTAGCGGTGGAGGGCTCCGTGATGGACCTCGCCTCGGCGATGGGGACTGCGAATATCTGGAAATCGCAGCAATGAGCACACCTAAAGGCCGTCAGAGCAAACATTTACCTGCTGCGCCTGCGATCGTCCCCCTAGACAAGAGCAAAACGAGATCATAAACCCTAGAAACTCGATTCGAGACACACTCCACTCACCATTGCCGTCGTCGCCTCCGCCGTCTCTCCCCGACCAGGCCAAGGGCTTGCTTTGCTCTCACTTCATAATGGGCGTCAGGCCGACAAAATGAGAGGATCCAACGACCCAGATTGCCCGTGAATTATGGAACGGAATACACGTCTCATCCTGGCCGTTGGTTCCAGAATCTTGTCCGAGGACGAGCCTTATCAAGCTCTTAGTGAAGCTTGCTGCCTCCACGCTCCATCTAAACCAGCTTGCCACAGCCTCACGGTTCCATCCGAGGAAGACGATGCCAATGTCATGCCGCTCATGTCCCAATCGATTTGCCACACCTGAAATAAATAGATTTTTCTTGGAAAAAAACACTTTTTTAAAGCTTTGGATGCTCACCTCTGCGCTATGCTCTAGCTCTGCGATTCTCTGCACGGAAACCCCCTGCTTTCCACCGATTTCCAAGTCCCAGATTGAGACAGTGCTTCCGGAAGCCACTGCTATCAACTCATTCGGCCTGGAGCGGACGTACATCAGAAATGACAAGGATAGAAAGCTTGTAGCTAGTTACCTTCCGAGATTTGGAGCCCACGATATGGAGCTTACTCCAACGCCGTCGTCCGCATTTGAGAGCTGGGCAATTGGATACCAGCGTCTATGCTCTTCAGCGAATTCCCAGATCTGTGAAAGTACCAAAGCTTGAGAACTATCTTGCAGTGTTATACCTTCGTTGTGGAGAATCCTGAGACGTCTGTGGAGTAGCCAAGTGCGAAAAGTGGCTGCTGGATGGAACCAGCCGGAGGCTTCCATGAGATGGAAGCTCCAGAGCAGGAGCACTTCCCAGTCTTCTCAGTCACATCTGTTGCGTTCGAAACCACCGCCTGTATTTTATCCGAAACTTAGAGAGAAAAGAAAAGAAAGAAAAATCAAGAACTTGGCCTACCTGAAGCTGCCACTTTGAAAGATCAATGCAGTCCGAGGTTTCGTAAATCCTGGCATAACCATCAGCACAAGCTGTAACCTGTGTCAAAACTAATCAGAAAAGAAAACTAAAAGGACTTCCAATAGCTTACGTACCAGTTTCAAGCCGCCGAGACAATTTCCAAACTTTAGATCCAGACAGTAGCTGTTTTCAGCTAGCTGAGCACACTGCCTCCACTTGGGCTTGCCATTCTCTTCAGAAAAGGTAGGGAAAAACAAGGAACTATTGTCAGAATGCTGCGCTCGAGGCAAAGAAAAGGTCGTACCATTGATTTCTTCCCAGACGCAAACCGAACCATCTGTAGAGCAAGAAGCAACAATGTCGCCGAACTCCATCGGTCCCCAGCAAAGTTTCACGATAGAGGAACCTTCATGAGCCTAGACACACGCGTATCTGTGAAGAAGTATCCTGGAAAAAACTTCTTCCCGACGAACGAGCAACACTAGAAACTAAAGAAAAGGAAAGATTTCCATCTCATACAAGCAAGAAATCCTACGTAGAGCATCGAAAGAAGCGCACTCACCTTCCATTTGAAATCCAACGACAATGCAGGCGATCCATTCCCAAATCCCTTGCTCCACACCTCGGCGCCGCCATCGGTGAACCCCACAGCCATTCTTTCACCGCTGTAGTTCCAGGACGTAACGGCAGCGCCAGAATCGAGCTCCGCCATCGCCATCGCGCACAAAACCTTAAACCCTAGATTCGAACACACGACGTCGAGCGGCGCTAAACGAAACTTTAAATTTTAAAACGCAGAGACTCCTGGAGAATAAAAATAGGAGCTTTGAAGGAATAGATAAATGGGAGGAGCTGGATTGCATTGAAGGATCAGTGAGTGGAGATATGAAAAAAAATGGAATGGATGGATCGATCAATCAATCACATTTCAATGAGCTGCCTCACGTTGCGCGGGAAAATGTCTCGCTCGTCGCCATCGACGAAGCGCTTGGCCACAATCGCATTGGCGGCATCGCTGGGGTGGTACGCATCCCAGAAGAAGGATTTCGATCTCTCGTTGCACACGGGCACGTTTGGGCCACAGGGAAGAACCCCCTTGTACGGCCCTCCAATCCCGCAGCAAGCTAGATCGCACGTCTCGAAGCCTTTAAATCGAGAAACGAATGAGAAAAACTATGGAATGAATCGAGAAAAGAATGAGAATTTACCGTAGTTTTTCTTGTTGGTGATGATATCCCAGACAACGTCGTAAGCGTTTGCATAGGAGAACATCGATCCGGGGAGTTTGGAGTTGAGTTCCAGGATGAGATCTCTCAGGGCCGTGTTGTAGTTCAGTGCAAGCTTGTTGGCACTCGGAACGCAACTCCCATCTCTCCGGAGATTGAGCGTGAGCTGATATGGGATGCAGCCGATGGGTCCAACTCCCGCGACAATGATCTTGCGAGCACCCGAGTTGTAAAGCGTCTGGAAAGCAGCAACTTTTAGATGATCACGAGAACTTTGCATGGACTTAACTGTGAGTTGCTGCCGGAAGTTCGTGATGAGCTTGTCCTGGAAGGCGCGCGGCGTGAGGAAAGAGTCCCCGGTGAGAGGAACGGGCAAGAGATAATTGTTGAGGTAGTCATTGGCGCCGATGGTGACGGAAAAAATGGATTTTGCGAGGTACTGGCGGGCAGCGTCCTCGCCGAGCATGGATTTGAGCTCGCGCGTGGTGTTTTGGAAGTAGAGAAGTTGCTTTGACAGCGACAATCTCCCAATCTGAGACCACAAGAGCATTGAAATAAGTGAGGGAGGAACAAAAACTTGAAAACACTCACGAAGATCCGTCCGGTCTCGTCCACGATTCCTCCACCACCGGACGCATAGTTCACCCCCCTTAAGATCGCTGCGCCGTGCGTTGTGGGTGCTAGATACGGTGGAGCGTATGGAATTCCAAAACTCTCGCCTGGCAAACACACGAATCAATCAGAAAGAGGCAGAAAAAATCCATTTTTTCTCGGTACCGATGATGTCCGGGATGGTTCTTCCATTGCAGAATCGCCCAGTGGGCCGTCCGCCGGGAAAGTCGACGCCATTAGCCGGCTGGTCGGCCTTGGACAGCGAAAAGATATAGTTGTTGTTGCCACCATCCACCAGCGAGTCCCCAAAAACAAATGACGCTGGAGCTTGGCATTGAGCGGTGATGGAGAGGAAGAGCAGCCAAAGCCCAAGAACAAGAGCACCGCGGAGAGGAAATCCGCCCATGGATCCGAGAGTTAACTTCTCGCAGTCGCAGGGACTCGATCGAAAACCTGTTCTTCGCTCGAGCTAGCTAGGAAGAACAATGTATGTTTCTGGTTTAGCTCTGCTCTTCTCTCCGAGATGCGCGCCACAAAACGCCACAGACTTTCTTCTAAGCTCTTTCTCGCTAGTGGAAGAACCCAGCCAAAATGCGAGAGAAAAAAAGCGAGAATCTTTCGAGTACCACCACCCCACTGTATAGTCTGGTACTACCTTTTTTCCGGCCAAAAACCTCCCTTGAGATTTCACTTAAGTCGCAGAGTGCCCCTCTGTTTGATCCTGTTCTTGAGCCCCCCTCGACGATCAATCTAATTTAAGAGCGCCAGGACAAGATCACAAGAGCCACCACTGTGGCCGAGCCGAACAAGAACTGAGCTTTCAGATGAATCACGGACACCCTTCCGTCGTGACCAGACTGTGATCAGGCCACTCAAGTCGCGAGCTCTTGAATCTTCGTGACCTCTGGTTTTTCTTGCCACATGAAAAGCCTTCTTATTGATTGCAAAGATTTGTCGACGTCGCAGAGGGATTTATTTTGTTTTGACCCTCGACGCGAATCGACTGTTCTTGGCTTTCACGTAGTTTAACGAAAGAGAAAGCTGCTGCTATAAGTAAGACATAGATTTGCCACCTGTTAGAAAGGCAGCATGTATGTATTTACCTCCTCTTTTTTATTGTAAACTCTTCGTATTCCTTCTGCATGCTTGCTCAGGGATCTTATCAGTGGTAGCTCAAAGGAGCAGCGGCCGAGCGCAGTTCCTTGCCAGCCTTGTGAATATCCTGCACAAAGAGACTTCACGTTACCAAGAAAAAAGCAAAGAGGAGAACAAAACTTACAGCTGCAAAGTGATTTACGTCTCGGTGGTGCGCCTCATCAGCTCGGACAACTTCCACAACGTCACGCATCTTTGCATCCTTTGGAAGGCGCCAGTAGTCAATCGCGATGGCGGGAGCGGGAACGTTGGGGATGGTTCCCTTGTCGATCTCCTTGAGGTACTGCGTGTAGGAATGGATCGCTTCTTCTTCCAGGTAGCCCACTATCCTGTGTGCCAATCGAGGGAAAAGCACGTAGCACAGGAAGTAGGCATTGAAGAACACCCCCTGGACCGTAAACACCAACGCCCGCTCGTACCACTTGGGCTGGACAACCTCCATGAAAGTCATGAGATGCATCCGCTCGTTCTCGGCCTCCTCGAGCAGAGCTTTGATCCATCCCCCACTGTGCTCGAATCGGCGCAAGGATTTGCAGTGCAAGAGCATGCCACCCACCATCCCGGGAACTCCAGCCACAGTCTCCAGCATCATAGCCCGGCATCCGTACCTCCTCTTTGGATTCAAAGATCAAACCATCAACTAAGAGAAAAAAAAAATTTCGCCATGCGAGCATACCTGGAAGAAGATATCGGTTGGAATACGCAGCGTCTTAACAGTCCAGTACGCAAGCTTATCGACCACCGACACGGGATTGTGGTGCTTCTTGAGATCGATGGTCAAATCTGGAGCATACGCTTCGGTCGGCTGCGAGAGAAGCCGAAAATCTCGGTGAGAAGCAAGAAATTTCCAAAAAGACGAATGCGATCGCGCTTACCCTGAAGGAATTCCACGGCCATGGCTTGCCTTGCTCGTCGACGAGCTTCTTGGGGAGGATTCCCCAGTAGTCGGAGACCACCACGTCCTTCTTCTCATCTTTCTTTTCCGGCGGCTGCTCCTGGAATTGGAGATCGGCCTCGGCCTCCTCGCTTTTCACCGCTGCTGCGACAGATCCGTAATCCCTAGCGCCACCTCCAAGATCGAACAACTGAAAAACCCTGCCTGGGAGAACAGCGGCGATCTTCGATGAAGCGAGCGGCGCCGCCGCGGATGGAGTAGAGATCCGCCGCACTACCAGCCTAAGGATTCCACCTCTGGCGCTTTGCATTCTCGCGATGGATCGATCGATGGAAATTCACGGAATATGACCAAGTGGTTTTGAAGAGGACCCAGCCGTTGATGTAAAAAGGGCTTCCTTGGTGCCAAAGAAAAAGATATTCTCTAGAGCCCTAGAATCAACGGCTGAGATGAAGCCACCCGTCGTGCTCCTAGTGGTTCTAAGGTATCAGAGCTCTAGAGTACTCGTTATTCTTCTCGTCTTTGTTTCTGGGAAAATGGCGCTGTGTAGCTGCGCCGCCAGCACTGATCCAAGCTCCAGCGATCGAAAATTCTTGCATTCTCCAGCTCGGCGATCAAGGCGCCTCGATTCCAGCTTCTTTAGCGCTCGCGTAAGTTTCCGTCGGCTTGCTTGCCCTGGTTCTACCAAAATCCGCAACGATAGGGCTCAATTGCTGCTTGTGAGGGCTCAAGGAAGCGTTGGGAATGATTCGCCGTCTTCCATTGCGCAATCCAGCCGCGAGCTCAGGTTGGAGGCGATCGAGGAGCATCTATCTATCACGCACTCGCACAAGCCAAAGAGAATTGCTTTCAACTATGGCTTCCAAGCAAAGTTCCTTCGCCAAGGTCCCAGTGTTCCTGGGAGTTTTTTCAGGCTCGCATTCGAGAACTTTGGTCGAGAATGGAAGGTTTATATCCGTTGTCCATTGTTTCCTCCTCCTTCACACGTTGGTTCTATACTTCCAGGCGCTGAGACGAAGCTATCTGTTTGGAGAGTTTGAAATCTCAGAAGGTGGTAGCTAAATCTTAGCTTCCGGTTGTTCTAACGATGCCTTTTCAGACTCCAAACCACTTGGTGTTGGTGCTGCTTACTTGGGACGTGGATTTGTTCTCTTTTTCAGAGGATTCGACAAGATACTCCAACTTTACGATGGATTGCCAGTGCTGAAAGAAGAGCTCCTGGTAAGTGAGCGTGAGAGTGCTTGCTAGAGCTCATTGTATTTCATGCAGGAGCTTGACACGGAGCAAGAGGATCTCAGAAAAGCTCTCGCGAAGCTAACACTGAACAGAGACGCCGTCTGGGAGAGGGAGCGCAATCGACCGCCTGTTGAGGCTCCCTGGTGGATTCTTGGTCCGTATTACGCTCTTTGTTGGGTATGCATGCTTCCGAGCTTGTAGTCTTCGCAGTTTTTCTCTGGTACGATTACATTTGATTTCTAATCTTATTTCGTGATTGCAGATGCTAGATGTAATCTTTGAGGGCAGGCCAATTCAACGCTTCTGGTTTCTGGAAACCGTAGCAAGAATGCCTTACTTTTCGTATCCTTGAGTTAAAGGCTTTTGTTTCGAAGGCCGAGAATCCTTGACTTCGAACTTTACAGATATATTTCTATGCTGCATTTGTACGAAACTCTTGGCTGGTTAGTATTCGCGAGCTTGCGTTATTCCGCTGGCGACTTGATCTTCTTCACTATTTTTGTAGGTGGCGTGTAGGTGCGGATGTAAGGAAAGTCCATTTTGCAGAGGTACATTTTTTCAGTTTCTCTTCTATTCTACTTACGATGGTTTGCCAGGAATGGAATGAAATGCACCATCTAAAAATCATGGAATCTCTTGGAGGAGATTTGCTATGGGGAGATCGATTCTTCGGGCAGCATGCAGCATTCTTTTATTACTGGGTATGTTTATTTTGGCTCACAAGCAAGACTAATCGATATCTGTCATCTAAATGCAGATTCTGAACTTCATGTTTTTCGTCTCGCCCAAAGTCGCCTACAATTTCTCAGAGCTAATAGAAATGCATGCAGGTATGAAATGATCAATCTTCCACGGATTCTATCAATTTATGTGTTTCATCGAACAAACAGTGGACACTTACGGCCAATTTTTCGACGAGAATGAGGAACTCCTCAAACAACTCCCTCCATCGCCAGAAGCTGTGGCATACTACGAGAACGAAGACTTATATATGTAAGTAAAAAATGCAGGCGTCTTTTAGTATAGGAATCTGATCTTTGCATTGCAGGTTCGATGAATTCCAAACAAGCCGAGCTCCTGAAAGCAGAAGACCAAAGGTGGATAGCCTTTATGATGTGTTCGTAGCAATTAAGGTAAGTTTGGTAGCTTACGCTGTAGAAATGCTGATGGATCATGTTGTGTAGGGCGATGAGTTTGAGCATGTCAAAACCATGGCTGCCTGCCAGCGAGCTGAGACGGTTGCCAGTCCTCACAAAATCAAGAAACAAGCTTGAAGAATGGTACTAGATATTCTTTTTCTTTTCAACAGTTAAAAACTTTCAAGTCAAATATTTTTAAGTTAGGTAGGCTTTAAGAATATTCTAATTTTATGAGTTCAAATTTTTTAGTGATTCAATTCAATCCATGCTTGGCAAGTGCAAAGCACTTGTTGTGACTTTTTTTATGGTTTTCTTGGCTGTAGATTGATGGGCAAATTCAAAGATTAATCCTTCCCATGAGAGACTTTGAGGTGAGATCGGGCAATGGAGACACAAAACAATTGAAGGTGGCACTTTGGAGGAGATTGTGGCTGGGATCTGGGTGCTTGATCTTCGGCACATGTAAAGGGATCTCGCCCAAGGGTGTTGTTGAGATTGCGCCAAGAGTTCTAGAAAGGCGGTGGTAGTAGAGGCTACTGAGTGAGATCAACACAATTGCCTTTGACGCCCACCTGTCTATTCCTTGGTGCCGCATGGTGACAAACCAATTGTAGAATTCATATATGGCGCTAGTGTTTAAAAGACCATGCAAACATGGCGATGCTTTGAAAAAAATTATGTCTAAATTATTTTGTGAGTCACATATGTGTTTAAACAATTCAAATAGACATATGTTTTGATTGATTTAGCTTGCAGTATAATTTAGTTTATGCTACGCCACGCACACCTAGGATGATTGCCATATAATAGTTATAGTTTCCCTCTTACCATCTTTTATTATAATTTCTAATTCAAGAATAATGCATCTAAACTACAAGCTATATTTAGAAATCTACTCATTAAATATTGATATTATACAATAAAATTATTCAAATAATCCTGCAGTGTTTGGTATGGCTGATGTCTATCCGAAGCATTTGTCTAGACTTCTGCCAGGTGTTGAGTGCTCTGAAGGTGATTGATAAGTTGTTTATTGAACCAACGTGCTGTCAGGCTTCATATTTCACTGGCCAGGATATCGATTGAGCACGTTTATGAAGAAATTTGTGTACGCTTCTTCAACGATTTGAAAGCCACCTTGAGACTTGTTGTATCAATCGTAGAATCGTCAGTGATCTCGAAAGCATCATACTTCAAAAACATTTCAGCTACAAACTGACTGGTGAGCATCACAGCGTAATCTTTAGCAGGACACTGCTTATCATTTTCACCAGGTGTTTGATCCTGCCTTCCATTCGACCAGACCAGCTGCGGAAACAAAGCCTCTCCTTGTTTCCCCATAAACCTCTCAGGATTGAACCGCTGCGGATCCTCAAACACCTTAGGATCCCTCAAAACATAGTACCAATGAGCACCAAGAAGCTCGCCTTTCCCAACTTTGTACAAAGCATCGTGGCTTTCGACGACTATATCTTCTCTGGCACGAGCATAGACAAAAAATGTGGATGGCATCAACCTGAAAGCCTCTAAAACTGTTGATTTGAGCAGAGGCATGCCTGATAGTGCTTTCACATTGAAACCACCGCCTCCCTGTTCACTGATAGCCGAACGTACCTCGTTTGCAAGTCTAGCTTGAAATTCAGGACCCATTTTGGCGATGTAGTAGACCATAACTGGAATTTTCTTCATCAGCCCCACTCTTGCGTTCACTCCAAAGCAGAAAACCAGCTGGTGCACAGCCTCTTCTCTGTCCAGGCCATACTTGCTCTCCGCCAGATCTAAAGCTTCGGTTGCATAATTCCTGAAGAACTTGCACAGAGCAGCGTACTTAGACTTCACCAACATCGAAGGCAGAGAGAACGAGTGGTAAGTCAGCTCTTCCACAAAGTGCGGAAGCACGCCAACAACGGTTCCTGCAAACTGCACGAAAGACCATGTCTGGAATGTTGAGTGTGGATCACTTCCAATGATGGAAGCTGGATCCTGATGCCCAGTGATGCTCTTCAGAAGAACATTCACCACCATGCTACCACTCGAGTCTCCAACCTCGGCTTTTCCAGACTTCGCCACGGCCAACTCCCATGTGGCAGATGTTTCAGCGAAAGCCTTGCTATACTCGGTCACCATACTTGAGAACTTCATGTGCAGTAGCTCGATGAGCAGGCGCTTGTACAAAGTATGCTTCTCTTCGGTGGTGTCCAGATATGGCAGAGCGCGATAGCCACCCGTGAATGCAACACTCGGCATTGCAGTTCCGAAGAAGGTGTCGCTCTTGTCCACTTTGCTGTTGTCGAGCATCACCTGGAAACTTTTGTGATCCAGTAAAGCTACACCTCTGGGATTCTGATAACCTGGAGGCCCCGGAGCAAAGTTCGTCCTGAATACTGTGCTCTTGTATTTCTCAATCCGCCTCTTGAAAAATTCAACATCCCCTTGGAACCAATACAATTCGAGCCTATCTCTCATTGCTCCGAAGAAAGGAAGCCCATATCCACCAGGAACTGCCTTGACTGACCCAGAAATTTTTGCTTCTTCGTTCTCCATTCTCTACTCTCGCACCATCACACAGTCTCAGAGTAACGAAGATAAATAGCTAGCAGAAACATTCTTGCTGCTGATCTCCCATCATAGTCATGCTTAGCCAGAAGCAAGTCGTCTTTCCATTAGGACCACACCAATTAAAAAACCCAGCTGTTAATATGTCATGTCGAAGACAACCGAGCACTGTCACGTGTAACATGATATTCTGTCCATAGCTAAATAGGACAAGATCCCTGAAATATTTTTATGATTTCTAGATGCTTTGACAGGGATGCAGTTTGATGGTGCTTTGGAAAAAATTTCTGCAAGTTCTGTAGTAATTGAATCCTAGCCATACGTACCTCCGCAACAACCTCCAGTTCTGGTTTTTGCAAAGCTGCTTGAGCCATCTTCAGAAAATCCGGCTGTTGCTGCCTTTCGAAAAGAGTCGGAGTTGTCGGACACTTTTCTAAAAAAATGCCACTAAACGCTGTACACAAAGGTAAGTGGTTTTCCTCATAATTACAATTTGGAGTTGAAACAAATGCACTGTTCGCTACCAAAAGCTCGAGGTAGTAAAAGAATCGAAGGTATTGCCTGCGTTTTCATTTCCGAATCGGTGAGTCTTGACGAGACTGTCAAGACAGACAAAGAAACGAACCTCCATTGGTGCCAAAAGGAAGAGGCCACGAACAACCACCACCGAGACCACTGGCTCCAACGAGGCCAGAAGCCGCAAAATCCCTCCTTGCAACTAGAAACATTAGTGATACTCGTTAAGTTCCACAGCTCTACCTCGCAATGTTGAAGGCTCCACCCATGTATCCCAAATATGTGCTGATACACGATACAAATTGGTCCGGTTGGCTATGCAGCAGCCATGACAGGCGTTGCGTGGGTGCAATCGAATAGACAATCTGACAACCAGTATGAAGGATCTGTGCCAAGACTGTTGCTGTTCTTCACCAAATCTATGCAGCATTTATGATTTACCAGCCACAAGCTTTGCCAAATGGACACCAAAAGCGCAGTTGTGCTTAACTGCCATGCATCAGTTACTTCTTCAAAGCCGGCTGAACAAAATGAACTTACAATTGTGAAAGGGAAATTTGAGATAGAGCCAGCCACCATATGTTTACTTTATTCAATAATATTTACTACTCAAATAAAAAACTCTTTTAAAGTCTTTGTTGGTGGGTTTAAATATTAGTTATTGTAACGAGAAAATATTTGACATCAACACAAATGACCCAGATGCCTTTGTATTCAGTGCTGCTGCTTTATTGTAAGCCCTACGACCAACCTCAAAACCTTGATTATGGTTGCAACAAGCCGAGATTAAACACATCCAATCTGAAACTTCAGCAACAAAAGGCATGCTAAGAATCAAACTCTCGGCTACTTCCAAATACCCAGCTCTTGCCACCAAGTCAATAACACAACCATACTGCTGCTTAGTCGGATTCTCTATACCATAATCAAATCCCATGGATAAAAATATCAAGAGCCCTGTTTTGAGATCTCCTGCATGGTTGCAACCCAGGAGAACTGATGTGAAGGAGACTAGATCTGCCTCTACAGCTTCAAGTGCCATGGATCCAAAACACTTGATTGTCTCAGAAAAGCGCCCATTGTGTGTGTTCATTGCAAGCATTGTGCTCCAAGACACAAGATCCCATTCTGGCATTGTTTCAAAAAACGTCCTCGCCAAATCCACCTGTTGACCCTGGCTATAGGCCGCTAACATGATGTTGAACGAGACAATTGATTTCTCGGGCATGAGGTCAAACAAGAACTTTGTTTCCTCCAAATCCCCATTTTCACAATACACATCAAGGATGGAATTCCAGGAAACCAAGTCTCTCTCTGGCATTGAGTCAAACAAAGTTTTTGCATCGTTGATATAACCAGCTTTGCAAAAGGCTGATAGCATCGAATTCCGTAGCACAAGGTTCGATGATGATGTTTTATCAAAGAGAGACTTGCACTCTTCAAGATGTCCGTTTCGGGCATAAGCAGTGACCATAGCATTCACACAAACAAAGTCAACGTTTTTCATGGAGAGAAACAACTTCTCGCACTTTGAAAGATTCCCGTTAAGTGAATATGCTGAGAGCATAGCTGTCCACGAAAAAAGGTCGTGAAAAGGCATATTGTTAAAGACATCTTCTACCAAGGCAAGATGCCGTAGCTGAGAATATGCCGTTAATACTATTGTCCACGTCGCCATATCGCGCTCGGGCATAGAATCAAATAAGAGTCTAACACGATGAGGATACCCGAGCTGGGAATATGCTTCGAGTACCGCATTGCACGAGGGAAGGTGGTGCTCTGGCATTGCATCGAATATTCTACTTGATCCTACGTAGTCTCCAGCTTTTGTGGAAGCGCAAAGAAGGGAGTTCCAAGAGACGATGTTTGAGACGGGCATGGAGTTAAGAAAAGCGCTAGCCTTACCGAAATCCCCATTGTTGGCCAATGCCGCGAGCATTGTAGTCCATGACATTATATTCATCTCCGGCATTGAGCTATGAAAAAAGTCCTGTGTTCTTGCAATACTTTGTGATTTCGCTACAGCTCCGAGCATCGAGTTCCATGACCTGATGTCCCGGCATGGCAGCAGTCTTAGAAAAATCTCCTCGGCATCAGCAAATTCCCCCTTGTGAGCAGCAGCCGTGAGGATCGAGTTCCAGGCGGCCAGGCTCCGATCGGGCATGGAGTTGAAGATATCTCTAGCTTCATCGAAAGATCCCAGCTTCGTGTACGCGTTGAGAAGCGTGATCCACGAAACCATGTTGGTCTTCTGCATGGAATCAAAGAACAACTTAACACCCTCCAGATGCCCCGACGCGGCATACGCAGTAAGCATCGCGTTCCACGACGCGATGCTTCTGTGTGGCATCTGATCGAAGATCCACCGCGCATCGTCGAGCTTGCCATCGCTTGAGTAGGCCGATAGCATCGTCGTCCACGAAACTAGATCCTTGTGTGGCATTGCCGAGAAGAAGGTCTCGGACTCCTCGAGTCTCCCATTCTGGGCATACGCCGCTAGCATCAGATTCCATGAGAAGGAGTCCTTGGCCTCGATCGAGTGGAAGATCTTCAAAGCCTGATCGATGTCGCCGCATCGGCCGTACCGCTGGACCAGGAGATTGGCCAGGTATGTGCCAGAAGTAGGGCTCTTTCTCTGTACGGACTGGACGATGTCCCGGGCTCGCGGGAGTGGCTCGCATCTGATGAGCCGCTCCACGGCGGCAAAATCCATGCTTTTTAAATTTCAAAATCGGGGATATTCCCGGGCATTTACTTTATGTTTTGGCAGGCAGACAAAATTTAGATTCCAGGGTTTGGGATTTGTAGCTAGGCTATGGAGTTCGTTCGAGGGAGCGTCTCGCCGAATGGCCTGGCTGTGCTCACGCTTGATCGGCCCAAGGCTCTCAACGCGATGAATCTAGGTACTCCAGAAATTTCTTGGGTTTTTATGAGCTACATTCTCCAGCTCTCTCATCGAAATCTCTTGATCAGACATGGATGTGGCGTATAAGAACTATCTTGACGAATGGGCAGCGAATCCCGCTGTGAAGGCCGTTCTTGTGGAAAGCAGCTCGTCGCGCGCATTCTCCGCAGGTAAAGTCCTGATCAAATTTATTTCTCAGTTAGAACTTTAGACGAGGGAATTCGTTTTTGCCTGTTTCACTACTTAATCCTCATGCAGGAATGGATGTGAAGTGGCTCGCAGCGACTCTAAAAGATGACATCCATTCACCTCTCTTGCAACAGGTCTGAATTTCAAGGGTGTCTCTCAGGCTGCCTGCTTTGAAAGACTTCCATAGGAAAAGCTTTTCGTGCACCATGTCTAGTCTAGAGCTTAAATTTTGTTTTCTTGACAAGAGTAAATGCAGGAGGAGATGTAAAGTGGATGACCACCACTGGCTGCAAGTTATTTGGGATGCATAAACTGGCTGTCAAGGTTGCATTGTTTCCTTTCTTTCTTTTTTTTTCTTCTTTTCCATTCCTATTTGTCTAATGCATGCACTATCAACTTCTGAGGCTGACAAATCTCGTTGTTTTCTAATGTAGGTGTTCTCAGCTGAGTACAGCTTAATCTGCACGATTGCTCGCTACCAAAAACCTTACATCTCGTTGATGGACGGGATAACCATGGGTTTTGGCATCGGCTTGTCGGGCCATGGCAAGTATCGCGTGATTACCGAGGTCTGTGGCGTTTTACCTTGGCTCGTTTCGAAGCTAAGCTTTGCGTTTGTTTTGTGATCAGAGGACGGTTCTTGCCATGCCTGAGAATGGAATCGGCTTGTTTCCAGACGTTGGTTTTGCATATATAGCAGCTCGAACTCCTGCAAATGGAGCTGTAGGTGAGTTTCGTAGAAAGATTGTTTGTCTTTTTGTTTTCCTTGTGGATGTGAAATAGCTTGAGATTGCAGGAACTTATCTCGGTTTATCCGGTGCGCGAGTCAATGAACCTGCTGATGCTCTCTTTGTGGGACTGGGAACGCATTTCGTGCCTTCGGAGAACTTGTCATCGTTGAAGGAATCTCTCCTGGCGAAGGACTTGTAAGAAGCTTCTCACTTTTTGGATGGTTCTATGTTAACGTTGATTCTATAAGGTCCAATGCTTCTGAAGCAGTGGAAGATGCCCTCAAAGTTTTCGGCGGTAAACCTGAAGCTCCTGCCCAGCTCAAGACGCTGTTGCCTCGCATATCCTCAGCTTTCGGTCCAGATAAATCGGTCTCCGAATCAATAAAGGCTTTGGAGAAAGAGCAACACTCTTCGGATGCGAAAGGTCTAGAAGTTTAGCATTGTTCTGAGCTTTTTTACGTTGTTTCTTCCAGTTGCCGGGTGGGCAAAAGCTGCTCTCGCGGGGATTCAAAAGGCCGCACCATTCAGCCTGGAAGCCACTCACAAGCATTTCTCCTCAGTGGTTTTGAATCCATCCGCACAGGTATGCTTGCGCTTTGTTTTTTTCGTTATCTAATGTTCGTGAAATTATGGTAGATTGAGGACGTAATGAAAGCGGAGTATCGTATGGCTCTTCGAATTGCCGTTCGAGATGACTTCTTTGAAGGAGTTCGAGCTGTTCTAGTAGACAAGGACCAGGTAAATTTACTCTCTTCTCACCGTTGAGCTTATAATACTGTCTTCCAGAAACCAAAGTGGCAGCCTGCTCAGTTAGAAAGCGTTCGTGCCGAAGAGATTGAATTCTTGTTTCGTACTCTCGACTGCGACCTTATTGTCTGATCGCCCAAATAAAAAGCTAAAGAAAACATCGTCGAGATCCACCGCCACCGTCTTTACGGTACGATGGCCATGTCTGCCGAGCGCGCCGATGAAAGAAGCTCCTTTGCTATCACTTCGCAGTTAGATACTTCACCATACGTTATACTTTTAGAAAAAAATTCCAAGAAAATACAGAGTGTGTGATTGTGGAGATTAGTGGGGAACTTGCTTAGATGCTGCATATGTCAGATGCTGCGACATGTTGTTAGAGAATGCCCTGATTTAATTGGGTAGATGCTGTTGAGTGTATAGAGAATGCTTCCAAAAGTTAAAAGCTAGGAATATTAATTTATTAATATTTTGCATCTATATTTCATTCAAATTTTAAAATTTTTTAAAGAAAAAAATAATGAGAATATCCTTTCTCACAGAAAATAAAATGTTTTCCAAGCTTTTAATAAACTAATATGAATACTTATCTCTCCCCGAAACAAGGTGTTTCTAAAGTTTTTTGTTTTTTATAATTTATACATTTTAATATATTTTAATTATTTTTTATTTAGAATTTTTTATCACTCTTTTTTTTTACTCTGCCTCTTTTATAATAATATTTTCTCATTTGGAAAAATTCAATATTTCTTTTGTAATATTTGAGTAACAATAGATTTGCATAGCACGAGTATATTGTAACACTATATCAAATTGAAACACACTTATAAAATATCAAATTTATATATGTAATAAAGTTTGAAATTTTATATGAATTTATTGGGTATCTTGTTAGATTTTTTTATTGAATTAGAAAATATTTTGTTTATAAATTATAGATCATTTACTATTAAACAAACCAAACTTCACAAAAGAAAAAAATTAATTTGTCACACATTCTATTTTACATTAATCCATTGTAGTGACATTAATTCTTTATGCATTATGGAACAAGTCTGATGGAGATTTGAGGATTGAGTGAAGAAATATTTGAAAATGTCATCCGCAAGGAATCTAATGCATTGTTTGGTTTGAAGTTTTTAACTCCAAATCGGATGTGTAGGTGTTAGCCAATAGTGCATAAATAGAACCATCGTCCAGATCAAGCTCCAAAATATTCACAGCAGCTCTCGCAGCTCGTTCACAATCTCCATGAACTCTACATGCGCTTAACAGCGTTTTCCACGCAGTTAAGTCAGGCTCAAACGGCATTCTCTCGACGAGTTCCTCGCCAGTCCCCAGCTCTCCAAGCCGGCTCAAGAGATCAATCACACACTGGTAGTGATCGAGCTTCACCACCACTCCAAAATCCCAGGAGCTCGAAACAAAGTAATGCGAGCTCTCTTCCAAGAGCCCAGCGTGACTAAACGCAGAGATCACGCTAAGCATTGTCACGTCGCTGGGTTCGAATCCCTCGCTCATCATGGCCAGAAAGAGGCCCAAAACGTGACCTGTACGGTCGCACGGATTCTGACCATGGCCTTGGTACGCCGCAATAACCGTGTTCCACGTCAGTGTGTTTCGCTCCTCCATTTTATCGAAGACGCGCCGCGCGTCGCGGAGCTTGCCGCATTTCGCGTACATGTCGATGAGCTGCGTCGCGACGCCAACGTCGCGGAAGAGCCGCGCGGCAATGGCGTGGGCATGGATGATCCTGCCGAGCTCCAGCGCCGCGATGCTGGTGCAAGCATCCAGTGCGCAAATCAGGGTAATGCCGTTCGCTGGGACGCCCTCCAGATCCATTCGGCGAAAGATTCTCAGCGCTTCCTGGCTCTGGCCGATTTGAGAGTATGCCGCGATGATCGTGTTCCAGGATCCGGGATTGTGCTGCCCATCCACGCACATCTGCTCAAAGAACGCCCGGGCTTGATTGAGCTTGCCACTCACGACGTAGGCCTGGATCATGGCATTGTAGGAGACGCCATCGCGATGGGGCGCCGCCGAGAAGAGGCTCATGGATTCTTGGAGGTCCCCGGCCTGGGCGTAGGATGCGATCATCGAGGTCCAGGAGATGGTGTCGCGCTGCGGTATTCGATCGAAGAGCAGCCTCGCTTCGCCCAGCTGCTGGTTCGCTGCGCAGCCCGCGATCATGCTCGTCCAGGAGATTACGTCCTGGTCTTGGATCATCGCAAAGATCTTGCGCGCTTCCTCGAGGCGATTGGAGGCGGTGTAGGCGGAGATGAGCGCCGTGCCCATGATCGCGCTGCGGGTCTGCTCGAACAGCCGCAAGGCGACGGAAAGATCCCCTTCCTTGGCATCTGCCGCTGCCACAGCGTTCCGTGATACAAGATCCTGGAATGGCATTCTTTGGAAGATGATCTTGCCGTCGGCTATCCGCCCGCCTTGCACGAAACCAGAAACGATGGAGTTCCAAGAGACAGCGTCCCTCTCCGGCATTCCAAAAAACAGAGCTTTGGCAGTGTCAAGATGTCCTGCCAAGGCATTCGCGGTAATCACTGAATTCCAAGTTACGACGCTGTGCTGCGGAATTCGATCAAACACGAGCATTGCGGAATCAATAGAATGTTGCTTTCTGTCGTGTCCAAAGGTTGACAGAAGGGTGTTCCATGATACAACGTCTCTTTGGGGCATCTCATCAAAGATCTGCTTCGCGTCCACCAGATGCCCTGCCTGGGCATATAAACCAAGAAGAGCATTCCATGACACGAGGTTTTTCTCGGGCATCCTCAAGAACACCTGCCGTGCGTCTTCCAAGCTCCCACTCTGAACCAGCGCTGCCGCCACTGCATTCCACGACACAACGTTGTGTGACGGCATTTTCCCAAAGGCCGCCATAGTTTCCTGCAAATACCCATTGTGGGCAAATGCGGACACCATGATGTTCCATGAGAAGACGTTTTTCCGCTGGATGGTATCGAAGGCCAGCCTCGATTCCTTAATGCTGCCGCAGCTTCCGTACATTTGCACCAGGAGATTCCCAAGGAATGTGTTTCCATCTTGCTGCTTGTCCTTAAGCGTTGCATGAATTGATTTTGCTCGACAGAGGTCTTTGGAATGAATCACCTGTTGCAATGCAGCACCATATGACCTGAGATCATCAAAGCTTAGATACTCTCTTTTTAAAGTCTTGCATCTTTTCATCTATCCATTTATAAGTATAGTGGCAACTTGATAGTAGCAGCAAGACACTCTTGAGTTTTATGTGGAACAACTATCTTTTTGAAAGGCACTTGAAAGCAGCAGATACGTAGATCCGCGCTGAGGATCCAGCCTCGACACCTCCTCTCCAATGCGAGCTGCTCGATCCAAGTCCCCGTGCATCTTACACGCAGCCAGCAGAGTGAGCCACAGGACCGGCTCGGGCTGAAACGGCATGTTTCGGATGAGATCCTCGGCTTTGTCAAGTCGCCCACCGCGCCCAAGAATGTCGATCATGCAGCTGTAATGCTCCAGCTCCGGGGTCATCCCGTGATCCTGCGCCATGGAGACGAAAGCCTCTCTGCACCTCTCGATCTCGCCCAGGTGGCTCGACGCCGTGAGAATGGTGACGAAGGTGAAGGCGTCGGGCCGGACGCCCTCCCAGCTCATGAACTCGAGCAGCTTCAGCGCTTGCTCGTAGCACGCGTTCAGCGCGTACGCGTCCAGCATTGCGTTCCACGAGACGAGGCTCTTGCACCCTTTCATCCTGCCGAAGAAGATGTCTTTGGATTCCATCAGATGTCCACTGCGGGCAAATGACGTGATCATGGCAGTCAGAAGCACCGAGTCCGTCTGGGGAATCTCATCCAGCATCTCGCGGACATTGTCCATATGCCCAAGCTGGGCATATGCTAGCAGGATGACTGTCCACGACACAAGATTCCTTTCCGGCATCTGGTCGAACGTCTCCTTGGCATCTGAAAGATTCCCGGATTTTGCATAAGCCTCCATTAGCGTCGTCCACGAAACGAGATTCCTGTAAGGCATCAAAGCAAACGTCTCTTTAGCACCATCAAGATGCCTGTTTTGGGTATATGCGGCCATGAGCGCGTTCCACGACGCAATATTCTTTTCAGGCATCAAGCGAAAGATTCTCTCGGATCCCTCAAGATTCCCATCTTGACAGTAGACTCCCAGCATTGTCGTCCACGATACTACATCTCTCTCGGGCATAGAACCAAAGGTTCTCTTCGCATCTGCCAGATGCCCCTGCTGGGAATATGCGGCCAGCAGGGTATTCCACGTCACAATGTCGCGCTGAGTCATCACTCGAAACATCGACGTGGCGGCCTGGATATTCCCGCTCTGGGCATATGCCGCTATGAGCGCGTTCCCGGAGATCACATTCTTAGTAGGCATTCCTTCGTACAAGTCCCTCGCAATCTCCACTTGCCCATTCTGGGCATAGGCGGAGATGATGATGCTCCATGAGAAGATGTTTGGCTCATCGATCGAGTCAAAGACCCTCCGCGCGGATGCCAGGCACTCGCATTTTCCAAACGCCTCGATCAGTAGATTGGCGAGATATCTGTCCCGGCGATGCTCGCTGCTTACTGCGATCTCGGCGTCCAGTCGGTTTGCCTCAGCCAGATGCTTGGACTCGCCGCTGGCACGGATCCTCCGGGCGAGATCGTCGGCAGTGCCAGAAGAGGATCGAGCCCGCGGAGGTGAAAGAGAGGCGAAATTGGTGGAAGTATTGCCGCTCATAACTTAGCTAGAATGCCTGGCCATGGAGCTGAGAATTCTAGTCACTTGGGGACATTGGAAATGCGGGGGATTTTGCCGCGCGGGCAATCGATCTGGAGATCCAGATCGAGGCCTTATCAAGAGCCCTAATCTCTAACATTGATTCGTATGCCTCTCTCCATGTATAGGATACAAAAATAAGCAAAACCATCCACTCATGTGTCCCTGAAGTGTCTTTCCATCCACTCTGCGATACGAAATAGATCTGGGAATTATAACAACTTGGAGTGTGGAGCACAATGGGAGAAATGCATGATTCCTGTGCACAAGATATTTAACAATGGAAAACATCTAAATCAGCTGAACGAGCTGGACACACTATCAAACGTTTTTCTGATTACAAACTCAGAAATAGTACTTAGATAACTTAATATAACAATTATTTCAATTAAGAAATTATTTTGAGCTAAAAACTAATTTTTAAATTTAGAATACCTGCTACTTATATCAAATGTATGATTAAAGAAATAAGACTTTATAAACAATTGACAACTTATGCAATTGATAGAAGGAAAAATTTTAAGAATCACAAATGAAGAATAATTAATTAAATTTGCATATTTAAGTAGTAAAAATAATATAGTTATTTTTTTGGGAATAAATTACAGTTCTTAGCTAAAATTATAAAATTTAGAAAATTTATATTAACAATTCTCAAGAATCTAGGAGAAGTTTACTAAAATGTTGTTAAAAACATTTTCAAGTATTTGTTAGGAATTGTTATTTTGGATTAGAAAGCAATAAATAATGTAATTTAACTATATTTATATATATAATTTTTTTATTAATTATAATTATAAATAACTGTATAGTGCATAATGTTTTTTATTAATTTCTTTTATCAAGATTTTTAAAGAATTAAAAAAGAATATATTTTTAAACTTTTATAACTTATGTTACGTAAAGAAAATTAAAGTTCTTTAAAAATTATTGATGTGAGTGCTTGGAATATGGAAAGGGAATACAGAAATGTCCATATCAATTAGCCCAAAAACCCTAGTTTATATATAGGAGCGAGTGGTCCAGATTGAAACCAATCCAACGGCTACCAAAATCCCACTACGCTAATATTAGTATACAGCATCGTAACCGTACACTTGGCCCTCACATCATCCCCTCCTCTCGGGATAATAGAAGACCATCAGGGTTCTCTTCAAGATTGTGAGACACAAAATCCCTAGGCCCCAAAGTGGAGCCGGAAGGGCGCCACATGGTAGTGGCCGAAGCGAGAGCCAAACGAGCGTAACACGTTTGGACCAAAAGCTCCGACTTGAAAAGTCAAGAGCGGGAGTGGAACTCCCAACGAAGTGCTCGAGGAACGAGCACGAAGCGAGTAAAAGGCGAGGCTCCAAAAAGAGACCCAAAAGGGCCAACACATGACACGTGGGAGTGTCCGAGATGAACCCGAGATGGACCCGAGTTGGAGTCCGAAGTGGAGTCCGAGATGGACCCGAGTTGGAGTCCGAAGTGGAGTCCGAGATGGACCCAAGATGGAGTCCGAGAAGGAGTCCGAAGTGGAGTCCGAGGTGGACCCGAGTTGGAGTCCGAAGTGGAGTCCGAGATGGACCCGAGATGGAGTCCGAGATGGAGTCCGAGATGGAGTCCGAGATGGAGTCCGAGGTGGACCCGAGATGGACCCGAAATGGAGTCCGAGATGGAGTCCGAGATGGACCCGAGATGGAGTCCGAGATGGAGTCCAAGGTGGACCCGAGAGGGACCCGAAATGGAGTTCGAGATGGAGTCCGAGATGGACCCGAGATGGAGTCCGAGATGGAGTCCGAGATGGACCCGAGATGGACCCGAGATGGAGTCCGAGATGGAGTCCGAGATGGAGTCCGAGATGGAGTCCGAAGTCGAGACCGAGACCGGGACCGAGACCGAGACCGAGACCGAGACCGAGATCGGGACCGAGACCGAGACCGAGGCCGAGGCCGAGACCGAGCCCGAGCCCGAGTCCGAGTCCGAGTCCGAGTCCGAGTCCGAGTCCGAGTCCGAGTCCGGAGCCTGAGAGGGTGAAAGCCCAAAGCGTTCGTCTCCCAGACCCTGGGGGGTTTGGTGAGCTCCAAAAGTATAGTAGGGGGAGGACTGCAGTGGAGCCAGTTTGGCCAGGAAAGGCCAGTTTGGCCCAGGAAGGCCGGACCCAGTGTTGGGTGATGAGCTGCCCACTGGGAAGTCCAAGACTAGAGTGAACACAGACCGACAAGCGGGGTAGTTTGGTGAAGTGTTCAAGAGCCGGCTCTAGTTCCCCCGGGAGATCGACTGGCCGATGCTCCCAGTCCAAGTGTGGGTGGCACTACCTACTTGGATACCTGGTGTGGCTCAACGGAACCCGCTCTAAGCCCATGGCTAGAGCACCCAAAGGCAGAAGGCGAGGAGAGTACCCAGGTGGCTCGCGTAAGGCCACGGTGTTCTGAGATGTTGTCCCAAAGGCCCAGACTGTGGAAAGGAAGAGGAGCAGTCCTCTGGGGTAGTGACCAAGGACACAGTCGTGTGGTGAGGAAGTCCCAGAGGACCGTGGGACTTAGTGGTCGGGCCTGTGGGTCTCGATCCAGTGGCAGTGTTGGCAAACACGGCCAGGGGCAGAAAGGGACTTAGTGGGGACTGACAGAGGGATATTGGGGAAGGCTATTCCCCTTGTCGGTGGGCATCCTAAGGATGCTAAGGAGTGGATCTGAGATGACCACTCACGGATAGTATGCCTAGTCTTGGAGAGCCAAGACGGTGATGCAAGTGGTATTGGACTACCAGTGTGGCAAAGGTGATTGGGCATGGCCTTAGCATAACGGGCTGCTATGTCGGTGGTACCTTTGAGTGTCGGTCATGGGATCGGACACGTGGAGCACTTGGACCAAGTGCAAATGTTGAGTGGCATGGATGCCATTCTCGGGGCTAGCAAGTCCCAAGTCCTGGATTGGACTTATGGAGGTTGTGAATGAGACTCCTCCAAGTGGTCAGAGGTGTGGTTAAGTGACTAAAGTAGAATGGGAAATTTAGTCGCTTACAACTTGGTATCGGAGCTGTTCCTTAGTCCGACTTTTATTGGTGCTCAAGTATATCACCACTAGTGTTGGCATCGGAAGGTCCGAGGAGTGGGCCTATCCTTGAGGAGTAGCAAGTCGGGAAGACATGGCTCTCCATTACAGTTCATGTGTGAACTTGTAGACGAGGTGGTGGATAGAAAAGGGCCAATAATGGAACGACTTTGGGATCTTGGGAACAGTATATGGTTTTCCTCAAAGAGTTGAGGATGTGATCCAGATGAGCGTTTGACTTAGCAAACTGGTTAATGTAGTTGTGGTAAACAACTACAATTGGGATCACGGGATAGATAAAGACTCCAAAGCAATAAAGGAGTCACAAGATTTTCCTCATAAAGTTGAGGTTGGTGCTCATGAATGTGAGACCAGAAGTAATGACCGTGGGAGGTCAAATACGGAAGAGGACTCAAGTCCTTGAAAAGGTAGCCGGGGCTACCACTAATAAATGCTGGAACAACCCAAGGAGTTGGGGGTGTATTAAGTGGATGAGTTGGTGTTCTCATCACATGGACAAGTAGTCCTAAGGGGCAAAGGTTGCCCCCAGAGAACAAAATCAAGTGTCGGAGTAACACTTGTGAAAATAGTCCTTTTGAGTAGGACAGGAATGCAAGAAGTGTATTCCAGTGAGCTAGTGCCTCACAAGTAGGACCTTACGGGTCTGTGGATTAACCAAGTCCAAAACTGCTAGATGACTCAAGTAGAGTCAAGGGATGGTCCTAAAAGGACTGATGGAAGCGTTTGGACTGAGGTGTGTTGTACCCCACAAAGGATGGGGGGGGATCGAAGGATCCAAGGATGAGAACAGAGGGTATCTCATCGATGGCAAAATGTGCCATGCTAAAGTTATGGGAAAGGTGTTCCCAGAAGAAAACAACTTTGACACAAAGTTGTGTGTGACCTCTATGGTGCAGTGCTAACGGATGGTTGGCATGAGAAAGGGCGGTGTTGGTCTTGGCAAAAGACTTAGACACGAAGGGAAAGTGTCATAGAGGTAGGCTCGTGGAGCCGATGGTGTGGAGACACCAAATGTGCCAAGGTGTGATACCTTGAGGCTATGTTGGTGGGTTCATGAGAACCCCTTGCCAAAGGAATCCCAATAGAAATGGGAATGGCATAGCCTAAGCTGCAGAGCATGCAGTTGGAGTGTGGTGACCCAGATAATGATGGAGGTGTGAAAGCACCAAGCAATGAGTTGTAGGACTTGACAACTATGGGGCAACTAAGCAAGAGGTGCAAAATAACTGGTTAAACGGGTAGAAGGTAGCTACCCAAGACTTCTTAATAGCATAGGGAAGTTGGATATACCCTTACGAGGGATAAGTTGCTTGTGTTGCGATATAGTAAGTCAATGTCATAAAAGGAAATACTCATTGTCAAGAAAGCCATCATTGGGACACCTAAACACTCTAGAACACCAGAAGGTGGTGTTTGATGTCGCGAGGGCAATGGATAAAGCCCAAGGGACTAAGTCCCTAGCGAATGATGGATAGAAGGTGCTATCCAAATGTCCAAGGTTGCGGAGACAGGAGAGGACTGTCTACCCAAGTTGGACAAAGCCAAAAATGGAATTTTGGCAAGGCTAGTGATGGGCATGTAAAGGCCCATAAGTAACAATGTAATCCCAGTGTGTGGGATTATAAAGTGAGCATACCCGGATTGAGGAACCACTCCCTGGGCTATTGGGTAGGTTCATCCCTAAGAATACTTGCTAAGGCATGATAGAAAGTGCAAAGCTATCCTCCTGATCTGGAGGAGAATGACCGAAGGAAAGCTGTGAAGCCAAAGGCAAGTAGTATTGGGATGGAACTGAACCATAGAAATCGAAGGGCATAACCAAGGTTGGTTATGCCAGCTGGGAGTGGGGAATCAAGTGGGGGCTCGAGGGTGTTGCCGCTAGCAACCGTGATGCCATGGAGAGTCTAAGTTATGGAATTGTCCATGTTAGACTATGTGGCATTTGGAAGGCTTGCAAAAGGGAGGCCTTAGCAAGCTGAGGGACAGAGTTCCTTCAAGGTTCCCAAAGACGATTCTAGGTAGCTTAGTACCTAGAAAGGCCAAGTGTAAATGGTTCATGGAACGCGCGAAATCAGAGTGGCGCAGCAGAAGCGTGGTCTTGAAGCTTGCCATGAGGCAAGGCTATCAAGGTTAGGAAAGTAGTTCCCGAGTGTTCAAAGAGAGGGCTTTGAACGAAAGTCGATGGTCAAGGACTTTCACGCTTATGCAGGAACCATGTTACAGTGGTCGGAGAACTTGCCAAGCGAGATTGGCACGTCGGGGGAACAAATACCCTAGTTGAAGGTGATAACTTCAAAAAGGGTGGGCCATGGGGCCGAGCATGGAGGAGTCCATGCATGATCACAGGCTTGTCAAGTGAGAGGACTTGGCAGTGCGAAGGAACTAGGTTCCTAAGCTGTGATTTGTAGCGCGCTTTAAAAATAAGTTGGTGCACCGGCGTGGGGAGTCACGCCAGGCATCTTGTGTGATGCCGTCCGTAGATGCATATACGGAGGTTGGGTTCGAGTCCCGACCCTCTAGTGCTTGGGTTCGAGTCCCAAATCACTAGGGCGTGGTGATGGTTTGGAATATGAGGACACTCATATTTCGGTGGTCATGGACTCTCAGTGGGGAGACTGGTTTGGGCACACCGCCAAGCGAGGGATGCCTCGGAGTCGTGATGCACGGTTAGATTGCTTAGAGTGAAAGCTCGGCATATCTAACTTGAACGCTTTGGTGCAAGTGGCACCAAGGTCGTGGTGAGTGAGATGGGGACACCTAATCTCAGTTGCTATGAACCCTTTGCCGTAAGGGCTGGCTTGGGTGCACCGCCAAGCGTGGGGGATGCCCCCGGGGTTATAGTCAACAACTTGGAGGTCTAGAAGACCAAGTACCTCTTGGCAACTCTGTTAAGGTGCCAAGGTGAAATCACTAGGTGATCTTATGGCTAGATAAGGACAAGGTCCTTGGTTGGCTAAGGAATGAAGTTCCGGGTTTAAAATGTTGAAATTGAACTGTTTAAGGTGGTGTGGCTTGGTTGTGATGACCAAGTGGGAAGAGCACCTAAGGGAAATAAAGTATGTCCATGCGATGGCATAGTGAGTCCGAGGAAAGTAGTCTCTATAAAAGACCCATGGGAGGGTCACGAAGTTGGGCCGTGGATAGAGCCCATAGCAGAAGATGCTAAAGAGACGTACTAGGGGTGAACATCCTCTGGACTTGGCAAAGAAGAGTCTTTGCTATGGAACCGAAATAATACCTCAAGGAGGGAGGTAGAGATTCGATGTTGCTTGGTGCAACAATCAACGGATAGGAGCAAAAGATGAGTGGCCAAGATAGGGCCGTGGAATCCCTTGGAAGGAATCCAAGTGACAAAGTTAGGCGAGGAACACTAATGTGTTGGACGCTAACAAGTTGCGGGAAAGGAAGTGTGTTTCCAAGGAAGGATTCCGAAATGCTCCGATTTGGCGAAAGTGGAAGCTCCAAGGGAGGGAGCGGTAAGGTAGCCAAATGATAGGGCCATGAACAGCCCTAGCACAAAGTATGATAACTGGAACTTTGGCACGAAATAGAAGAGAGGATGATGGTGCCCTCAAGTAATGAACTTCCTAGGATAGGGAAGTGGAGTTGCACAATCTGTGCAATGCAAGGTGTTGGAGACACCTAGGAAATTGACTTCCAAAAGTCAAAAGAGTAAAAGTTCCAAGGTGCAAACGTTCAATAGATGGAAATTGAGACTACTCGAGAAGGAGTAGTGGGATTGACTTAGAGAAGGGTCTCTAAGAGGTTTAGCGAGAACTAAACCAATAAAAGGAGAGAACCACTATGTGTGGTTCAATCAGTCTCTAAGTTGGAGAGACTACCCTCCTTAGAGGATATGCAAAAGGCATGGTGAGCCTTCAATGTCCAACCATTGACGAATATGGAGAAGGCATGGTGAGCCTTCAATGTCACGCCATTGACAAATATTGGCTACGCGCCAAGGATGGAAATGGTAACACATGCGGGTGTTACTTTATAAAATGGTTCACCGTTCGATGAGGACATCGAACTTTGTCTATGGGTGGTGGAGTTGTGAGACACAAAATCCCTAGGCCCCAAAATGGAGCCGGAAGGGCGCCACATGGTAGTGGCCGAAGCGAGAGCCAAACGAGCGTAACACGTTTGGACCAAAAGCTCCGACTTGAAAAGTCAAGAGCGGGAGTGGAACTCCCAACGAAGTGCTCGAGGAACGAGCACGAAGCGAGTAAAAGGCGAGGCTCCAAAAAGAGACCCAAAAGGGCCAACACATGACACGTGGGAGTGTCCGAGATGAACCCGAGATGGACCCGAGTTGGAGTCCGAAGTGGAGTCCGAGATGGACCCGAGTTGGAGTCCGAAGTGGAGTCCGAGATGGACCCGAGATGGAGTCCGAGAAGGAGTCCGAAGTGGAGTCCGAGGTGGACCCGAGTTGGAGTCCGAAGTGGAGTCCGAGATGGACCCGAGATGGAGTCCGAGATGGAGTCCGAGATGGAGTCCGAGGTGGACCCGAGATGGACCCGAAATGGAGTCCGAGATGGAGTCCGAGATGGACCCGAGATGGAGTCCGAGATGGAGTCCAAGGTGGACCCGAGAGGGACCCGAAATGGAGTTCGAGATGGAGTCCGAGATGGACCCGAGATGGAGTCCGAGATGGAGTCCGAGATGGACCCGAGATGGACCCGAGATGGAGTCCGAGATGGAGTCCGAGATGGAGTCCGAGATGGAGTCCGAGATGGAGACCGAGACCGGGACCGAGACCGGGACCGAGACCGAGACCGAGACCGAGACCGAGATCGGGACCGAGACCGAGACCGAGGCCGAGGCCGAGACCGAGCCCGAGATCGAGTCCGAGTCCGAGTCCGAGTCCGAGTCCGAGTCCGAGTCCGAGTCCGAGTCCGAGTCCGAGTCCGAGTCCGAGTCCGGAGCCTGAGAGGGTGAAAGCCCAAAGCGTTCGTCTCCCAGACCCTGGGGGGTTTGGTGAGCTCCAAAAGTATAGTAGGGGGAGGACTGCAGTGGAGCCAGTTTGGCCAGGAAAGGCCAGTTTGGCCCAGGAAGGCCGGACCCAGTGTTGGGTGATGAGCTGCCCACTGGGAAGTCCAAGACTAGAGTGAACACAGACCGACAAGCGGGGTAGTTTGGTGAAGTGTTCAAGAGCCGGCTCTAGTTCCCCCGGGAGATCGACTGGCCGATGCTCCCAGTCCAAGTGTGGGTGGCACTACCTACTTGGATACCTGGTGTGGCTCAACGGAACCCGCTCTAAGCCCATGGCTAGAGCACCCAAAGGCAGAAGGCGAGGAGAGTACCCAGGTGGCTCGCGTAAGGCCACGGTGTTCCGAGATGTTGTCCCAAAGGCCCAGACTGTGGAAAGGAAGAGGAGCAGTCCTCTGGGGTAGTGACCAAGGACACAGTCGTGTGGTGAGGAAGTCCCAGAGGACCGTGGGACTTAGTGGTCGGGCCTGTGGGTCTCGATCCAGTGGCAGTGTTGGCAAACACGGCCAGGGGCAGAAAGGGACTTAGTGGGGACTGACAGAGGGATATTGGGGAAGGCTATTCCCCTTGTCGGTGGGCATCCTAAGGATGCTAAGGAGTGGATCTGAGATGACCACTCACGGATAGTTTGCCTAGTCTTGGAGAGCCAAGACGGTGATGCAAGTGGTATTGGACTACCAGTGTGGCAAAGGTGATTGGGCATGGCCTTAGCGTAACGGGCTGCTATGTCGGTGGTACCTTTGAGTGTCGGTCATGGGATCAGACACGTGGAGCACTTGGACCAAGTGCAAATGTTGAGTGGCATGGATGCCATTCTCGGGGCTAGCAAGTCCCAAGTCCTGGATTGGACTTATGGAGGTTGTGAATGAGACTCCTCCAAGTGGTCAGAGGTGTGGTTAAGTGACTAAAGTAGAATGGGAAATTTAGTCGCTTACAAAGATGGGCCAGGATCTGGAGGAACATCAGGAGGAGGCATCGGTGGATCTGTAGGTGGTATTAACTCCTCTTGATCCCTTTGTACGAAGCGTTTCAGCTGCTGCACATGCACAATCTCTAGAGGATCGGCCTGGTGAACGTCATGCCAAACCTCATAAACTTGTGGTCCAACTTGCCGCAACACCCGATATGGTCCTTTCCATTGCGCAAGAAACCCCTTAGATAACCCACATACCGTAAGATGGGGAAAACGGACTAACACCAAATCATCCACTTTATACTCCGTAGGTGGACGATGATGGGAGTTGTAGTGTTGTTGTTGTCCCACTTGTACGCGGCCTAAGTGTTCGGCAGACTTTGCTTGGACAAGTAGAAGAATGCTCATCAAATATTGATCCCATGATCTAGCATCGGCAGCTCATGGCAATCGCGAAGGTAAACCCAGCTCCGTTAGTAATATTGGATCATGACCATATAGGAGTTTATATGGTGAAGCACCAACAGAACTCTGCACCCCTGTAACATATACATACCGAAGAGACGGCAAATAACCATCACAATCCGAATGCTGAAAGTTCACATACTTCGCAATCATCCCTTTGAAGGTCCGAACAAGCTGTTCCACTAGACCGTCTGATTGTGGATGATAAGCACTTGTGAAAGTGTGGCATATCCTCAACCGAGACGTCAAAACATGAAATGCCTCAGCCATAAATGCGGGACAATTATCCGAAAAAATCTGCTCTGGACAAGAATGCTTGAACACCACTTGATTGAGGAGGAAGCATCCAATAGCAGTTGCAGAGGCGCTAGCAAGAGCACCAACTTCCACCCAACGAATCAAGTAGTCAGAAGCAATAATAACATACTCATTGCCAGCAGTCGACCGTGGAAAAGGTCCCATAAAATCAAACACCACTAACTAAAATGGACGGGAAACCGCAATTGACTCCAACCGTCCTTCTGTAGCACGAGGGGGAGTATTACGAGCTTGGCACCAAACACAGCTGCGCATATATTGGATAATATCATGTCACATTTCTGGCCAATAGAAAGACCTACGCAGCTTCTTGGTGACACGACGGTGTCCCATATGCCCACCTAGAACAGGAGAATCATGGTAGGCATGGAGAAACCGCGGAATAAACACTGAAGGCATCACCAGCCGTAAATGATCATTAGGATCCGTCCCCACAAAATAAAGAAGGCTATCTTCAAGGTGATATTGAGAATGTAAATGCCGGAAAGGCAAGTCATTAGCAAGTGATGTAGGATTCTCAAACCCATCTCGAAGCTTTCGAATCCACGGCTCAATCTTTTGAGCCTCGCGAACCTCATCAAAAGAAGGTAGATCTTGCTCTGCGCCCTGTGGACACTGAACGTCAAGGACAGCAACCGTTGACGGCACAGAATCCTCATCTAGAAAATCCACAGATGCTGGAACAACATGTTCGTCAGAAACATGAGAAGTGAGTGGAGAAGGAAGAGGAGCTCGAGAAAGGGCATCAGCATCAGCCATAGAACTCCCTGGGCGATGAACAACATCGAAATCATATATCTGAAGTTTCAAAGCCCATCGAGCCGTACGACCAACCAGGTTCTTCCGCTTCAATAATGAAGTAACAGTAGCATGGTCACTTTCAAGTAACGTCCGAGAACCATGTAGATATGCATGAAGTTTCTTGAAACCCCAGACTGCTGCTAGACACTCCTTCTCTGTTGTAGAGTAGTTCATCTCCGCTGGTTGTAATGTACGACTTATGTATGCAATGGGATGGCGCTGACCAGGCACACTCGAGCTCTCTTGCATCAACACACCTCCAAGACCAATGTCAGAAGCATCCACGCGCAAAATAAAAGGTCAAGTGTAGTCAGGATATGCCAAAACCGGAGGAGTCGTCAATAGCTCTTTGAGATTCATGAACGCCCGCTCACAATCCGGAGACCAGATGAAAGATGACGTTGATGACTTCAGCAACGCTCGCAATGGTGTAGTGTGATCGGAAAGATGATCCACAAAACGACCGAGATACTGCACCTTACCTAAAAAGCGATGCACATCATTCACACACTTCAGAGTAGGGAACTTTAGAACAGCCACAAGTTTGTCAGGATCAACTTACAAACCCTCATGAGAAATATGGTACCCAAGATAAGTTGTGTCCTTGGACCCAAACACGCACTTTGACCGCTTCAGCTTTAAACCAACGTTGCGTAGCCAATCCAGCACTTTACAAACATCACAAACATGCTCCTCCCACGTCCCCTCTGAGTGGATCAAAACATCATCAATGAAGTCAGCAGTCACCTCCGGCATATCGCAAAGAACCTCGTCCATCATCTGCTGGAAAGTTGCTGGAGCATTGTTCAAACCAAACAGCATTACCAAGAACTCGTACAAACCAAATAGTGTATGAAAAGCAGTCTTAGGAATATCTTCTTCGGCCATCGGTACTTGCCAATACCCAGAAGCAAGATCTAGCTTGGTGAACCAATGACTTCGCCCCAGACGATCCAAGAGATCAGCAGTGTGAGGAAGAGGATACACATCTGGGATTGTCATTTCGTTTCATGGACGATAGTTGATGCAGAAACGAATACTCCCATTAGGCTTCGTCACAAGATGAGGTTCACATGCCCAAGGACTCCGCGACTTCTGAATAACACCCTTCTCCAACATCTCCGTGACATTTGCTCGTAAAATCTTGATCTCTTTAGGTGACCGACGACGAACAGGAACCTTGATTGGACGAGCATCCCCGGTTAGAATCGGATGACGTGTGGCAATCTTGGCCCTAGACGATAGGTTAAATTCAAAGAGATCAGAATACTCCTTTATGAGCCGGTCAACTGCTGCAACACAAAGATTGTTGGAGGGATCGGAAAAGGGAAAAGTAGAACAAGATGGAAACACAGAAGGAAAGAGTGGGGGAACAAAAGTAATGGAAGCAAAGGTAAAAGTACAAGAACGAAGAGGTATGGAAGTGAGAGGAACGGATGAAACATAAAAAAGTATGAGACAAGGGGGAGAAGCCTTAAAGTCACACTTGGCATGATTGCGCTGCAACCAATCCACACCAAGAATGAGGTCAAAAGCCTGACTCGGCACCACCCGCAACGACTGCAACTCAAGCTCGAGATTGCCCACACGCACAACTAGGTCCACCTCATCCCATGCACATGCATGTGTACGGCTGTTGCCATAAAGAATGAAAACTGGTTCCGCTGCACGACGCAAGTGTAGACGACAACGTGTGGTAACAGGTTGAGCAATAGAAGATAAACTCGAACCTGTATCAACCAACACGAAGAGAATAATAAGAGACTTTTTGTTATAAAAACGAACTTGGAAAGTAAACACTAGATGAACCGGTGCCGAGTGAACCCCTTGATAATACTCTCGAAAGAAAGATGGAGGGGTCACTGATTTATTCATGCAAGGTCCCTCCGTTACTCACGCGACTCCTCGTTTCCCGGATGCATCTTGGTGTCCAAACCTTCCACTGCAGCAGCACCCAGGGGATGTTGCTGACGCCAAGGTCTCCACCCAGGAAATGGAGGTCGCCAATCCGGAAAATGACGGCAACGCCGATAAGTATAACTAACTTCATCACACGCCTAGTAGCGAACATCACAGTGTAAGCTTCTGAGTTTGGACTTCCCGGGAAGTCCAAATTCAGGAGTTTACATTTGGTATCAGAGCGGTCTTGGGTCCGACTCTGTTGGTTGGCTAAGGGAATCACACCATATGTTGATTGACATATGGCTGGTCCAGTTTGCTCCCACTGGGCTCAACCCGAGGGGTAGGGTGTCAAGAGAGCGGGGCTCTCGGGAGAGATGTGGCTCTCAGCTTCTGTTCACAAGGGCGTGAACTTGCAGGGAAGCGTGGTGGATTGTAAGCAACCAAAGGGAACGACTTGAGAGATGGTCCATGGGGTTCAAATATAGAGGGAAAGGGCCCATGAATAAGAGTGCACCCCTTTTTCCAATCGGTTAAGGGTCTTGGGATATTTAGGGTTAAGTGTCATTGGGTTTGAATAGTACTGGGCTGGGTGACCTCCCGGGAAGTCCAAATTCAGGAGCTTACACACGGCCACGACCACGTCCTCGCGCTTGTCCTTAGACTCGAGCAGCAGCAGCATCAACCTCCATTGGAACAAGACCATCACCCATAGGAAGTGGAGCGGAAGGACGTGCAGCGAGAAGTGGAAAAGGTGACGTCTCATAACGTTGTGCTAAGCGAAGAGCATCGTCAAAGGTGGTAGGAGCAAGTGCATGCACAAGTCCGACAAGATCTTGACGAAGTGCTAGCCACAACATTCCTAGCTTGATCCGCTTCGACATATTTGGCTCCATACAAAGCAAAAGACTTCGGAAACAAACACCAAATTGCAAGATCTTGACGAAGTGCTGGCCACAACATTCTTAGCTTGATCCGCTCCGACATATTTGGCTCCGCATGAAGCAAAAGACTTCGGAAACGAACGCTAAATACTCAAATGGCCCTTGGCGAAGACGATGCAATTGTTGGAAAGTATCATCACAATCATCGGCATGTCCGAAGGCGCATTTGAAGATGTCCGGGAGAACACTCCAATCCCCACGAGTGGCGCAATCATTGGCATGTCCGAAGGCATATTTGAAGATGTGTAGGAGAACACTCCAATCCCCACGAGTGGCTGCACTCAAACCATTGTACCACTGCAACGCCATCCCTTGGAGACACATGGGAAACTTATGCAACCATCAAGCATCATCCCAAGAATGATATGTGGCAATCACCGTGAAGTGATCGAACCAATAGTACACATCATCCCCAGGATTCCCGTGAAAGAACTCTGGCCGAACGCGAGGATTGGCACCAAGAGCAGGAGGAGTTGTACCATGTGCCGTGAACGCCGCCATCAACTGAGTTTAGTTGTTCAATTGCAAGCGTATAACATCAAGTAATTGTACCAACTGTTGCTCTAGAGTTAAAGGAGGAGATTGTTGATCTGCCATGAAGATGAACTAAAAAGAAAGAGCAAAAACAGAGAAATGACAAAAAACTAGAAGGAAATGGTAGATCTAGACAACGCAAAAAGCTAGATTTAAACCAAAACCCTGAAAAGAAAGAACAAAAGAAAGGAAATGGAAAAAGTTAGATCTAGACGATGCAAAAGTTAGATCTAAACTAAAATCCCAAATCCAAGCACTCCTCAAGGACAATCAAAGCTGCCTCTCATCTCCATCAATGTGAGTGCTTAGAATATGGAAAGGGAATATAAAAATGTGCATATCAATTAGCCCAAAAACATACAGAGGCGAGTGGTCCAGATTGAAACCAATCTGACGGCTATCAAAATCCCCCTACGCTAATATTAGTATACGGCATCGTAACTGTACACTTGGCCCTCACATTGATAAATTTATTTTAATTTTCATTATTATGAAAGAATAAAATGTTAGAAAATTAAATAAAGGCTTAATGCGCCATATAACGTTTTTTGTTTTACAAATCAATAGTTCAAGTCAATTCCAACTCCTAATAGCATTAGCAGCGATGCAGAATTTATTAGGCTTGAACCCCCACGGGCCACTTGCATTTTCCACACGCCTCGATCGGTAGATTTGCAAGATATCTTGCCTTAGCGAGATGCTTGGACTCGCCGCTAGCACGAACTAGAGCCAGAGGAGAACAAATTATTGACAGCTAGAATGCCTGGCCATGGAGCCGAGAGTTCTCGACCAAATCGCTCTCTCCCAATCACTGAGGGACATTGGAAATGTGGGGGATTTTGCCGCCGCGCGGGCGATCGATCTGGAAATCCGGGAGAGAGGGGACAGATACCTCAGCAATCTGATGGTCGAGGCCTACGGGAAGTGCCACAGCCCCCAACTTGCGTTGGAAACCTTTCACGCTATCAAGAACCCTAACCTCTTCTCGTACAACATCGTGATCGAGGCGTGCGCCAAAAACGGATGGATCGACAATGCGCGATCGCTTTTCGATCGCATGCCTCTCCAGCATGTGATCTCCTGGACGACAATCCTTGCTGCGTATGCCCAGGCCCGGGATCTAGCCCAAGCGCGCAAGCTCTTCGACTCTATGCCCGAGAGAACCCTCGTTTCCTGGACAGCGATTCTTGGTGCCTATGCACAAGAGGGAGAGATCGAAAAAGCAAAGGTAGTCTTCGATCTAATGCCCGAGAGAAACATTATATCCTGGAACGCTCTTCTTGCAGCATTTGCCCAGCACGGGCATTTGGAATCAGCGGAGCTCTTTTTTGATTCCATGCCAGAACACAATGTTTCGTCCTGGAACGCGATCATGGACGCCTTTGCACAAGATAATCAACTACAAAAAACACTGCATTTTTTCCAAGCCATGGCTGAACGAGATCTTATCAGCTGGACGTGCGTGATCACAGCTTATTCTCTTGCTGGGCATGTCGTTTTAGCAAGAAAGACCTTTGATTCCATGCCCGAGCGCGATCTCGTTACGTGGACCGCCATGATCCAGGCTTACGCTCATAACGGAGAGCCACACAAGGCGCGGGAACTCTTTGAAAAGATGCCCTTTCACAACGTGGTGGCCTCCACGGCAATGGTGGCGGCATATACCTTCCGCGGGCAAATGGACGAGGCCAGGAAACTCTTTGACTCTCTGACCAAAGTCAACATGGTGACTTGGAATACCATGTTGACTGGATATTCGCAGCACGGGCATCTGGAGCAAGCACGCGCCATTTTCGATACCATGCCCGAGAGGGACACGAGCTCCTGGAACGTCCTAATCGCTGCATATGCCCAGGCAGGGTATCTCGTAGAGGCCGAGAAACTCCTCACCAGAATGGAGCGCCTGGATGAGGCATCGTGGACGGCTCTCATTGTCGCCCACCTCCACCACGGCCACCTCCACGAAGCCAAGAGCATCTTCGACAGCATGACCGTGCGAGACATCGTCTCCTGGACAAGCATGATCTCCATGTACGGACAGATCGGGGAGGTGGAGCTCGCAAAGCTCGTGTTTGATTCCATGCCGCTGCGCAACGAGGTCTCGTGGAACTCGATGGTTTCCGTGTTCGCACTCAACGGACGATACTCCCCCGCCGTGGAGCTCCTCCGCGACATGGATCTCGAAGCCTCGAGCCTCAACGACATAACCTTCGTCGACATTCTCAGCGTTTGCAGCCATCTCGGCCTGCTGAGCGAGAGCCGGAGCCTGTTTGGATCGATGATCCAGGACCGAGGGATGGTCCCGACGATGGAACACTTCGGGTGCCTGGTGGGTGTCATGGGACGCTCGGGGCAGCTCGAAAAGGCCCAGGAGCTCGTCCAATCCATGCCTTACACCCCGGACTCTGCTGCCTGGATGACCCTGGTGGGATCTTGCAAGCTCCACCACGACGTTGGCCGGGGATCCCACGCGGCCAAGCGAGCCTCCAAGCTCACCACGCTAAAGTCCGCGCCATACGTTCTGCTCTACACCATGTACGCAAATGACCGTGGAGATCGTTTGGATCAAAATTGACCATTGTGAAATTCAACGGTTGACGGTCTCAGACTCCGGATATTTTCCGACACTAAGTCTACTGATTGACCATAAGGTCAACGGACAAGAAAAGTCAACGGTCCATTGATTCGCAGATCAACGTAGTACTCGGGCCCTTCCAGGAGCTCCATCGGTCCTTGAATCTCGCTAGCCTTGAAACGCACTCGGCCTTGCTGATGCCATCGCTCTCCTTCCTCAATGCGGCCGCCTCCTCCCCGGCCGCGGCATCAAACACTTCCGGCCACCCCGCTTCCCAGCCCCCAGATCCGTCACACACTTCCACCTCCGCCGCTTCGGTGGGAATCCAAGCGTCGACCATCCTCTCCACCATCTCCCGGGACCGGCTGGAGCTTTCGGACGGCCTACACGGCCGACAGTACGCTCCGTTCAGTGGCCCCTTGCCTTGGATCGAGGCTACGAGCGCTCCGTGCCTTCCTGGCGGGTAAGGAAAGCTCCGGTTGCTTAGCACGCAGAAAGAAAACTCGTCCTCCGCCACCTTCACGTTTTCAAGCTTGAGCTGTGCTTTATAGACCGACTCTGAGTTCTCGCTCCGGTAGCCAGCCGAGTGGAGGAGCGGCAACGCGGAGAGACGTTGGAGCGCGATTCTGCTCGTTTTCCTGTCCCCAACACCCAGTCGATCGTTGTAGCCACCGTACCTCGTTCCGCGAGGAACTGTGTACGTGGAGTTTCGGTACTCCACGGGTATCGGTGCCGTCCAGAACGTATCCAGCCGCGTCCTGACGATCCAGTCGTACTTGAAGCCCTGGAGCTCCTCCTGCTGCCGGATCATCGTCCCGCACCCTTCGTTCAGGGCGAAGTACTGGAGCAGGCCTTGGAGCGCTCGGGGCGACTTTTTGGCTGTCAATGTTTCTCTGGAAACCTTCGTCTCCCATATGTATTGCGGCGAGAAGATGTTTGCCGACGTGAAGTTGTAAGATCCACCGCCGCCATCGAGCACGAACATTTTGTATGAGTTGCTGTCCAGGGGCATGTTGATGAAAACGCTGCTGTTCTTCAGAGTCTCGAGAACGTATTTGCGGATGCTCGGCCCCGTGAGCTCCAAGTGACGTGCTTCTCCAACCAGGCACACTGCTGTCCTCTTCCCTTGGATAATATTCTCAAGAGGACCCGATTCTCCGGAGTGGATTCCACCTTCATCTCTATCGCTCGGACTGTGGTCGAGCAGCAGCAGCAGCAACAGTAACAGCGAAACTCCGACCAATATGCTTCTGCCCAGCATTAAGAAAAGGATCCGTGGTCCGCCACCTTTTATTATGTCCCCCAAATCCTCCCAAAAAGATCCTCCCTTGTCCTTATAAGTCCCCATTTCACCCTTCCGCAGGTGCTTCACCGCCAGCAGCAGCAGCATCAGCTCCTTCTTTCGCAATTCTGTCTGCCTCAATGTCTGCTTGCACCTTCTGCTCTTCAGCAGTCAACCTGGCATCCTCCTCCTGAACCACTCTCAAATCCATCTCTGCAACCAGTTGTTTGAGTTGTGCCTCAGCGAACACCTGAAAAAGGAAGACCCAATAGATGTCTCACGGACGATGGGAGTTCTTAGAGTACATACCAACGCTGCAGCTTCAGTCTTTCGAGTGAGTTTCTTATGCTTGACGCCTGCTGTCATCAACTTCTTCACGGCAAGTAGCCAGCGCCTCCCAAGCTGTCGTGCCTCGGATCAGAGAAATGCAAAACACCTCGGTAGGAACTTACAAATCCCATAGGAGGGTCTGCCTTCATCATGTCGTCCTTGAGCTCCTGCAAGCACGAGGAATCCGGTTGTTTTTTTTTTTCTCCCCGATTAGAGCAAACCAGGACAAGCTTACATCCAAGCACTTCTTGCCATATTTCCATTTGTCCAGGTTGTCCTCCTTGAGTGCATCGTATTCTTGTAGCTCCTGCACGCATCCTCGTTGTTAGCACATTGCATCCGAGGACTTAACATTTTGGTGGTGCTAGCTTTTAAAATGTATTGGGGTGGGGAGAACTAACTTTGAAAAAGTCGCACTTGAAAATTTCGCGCGCGGTTACCCAGCAGTCCGCAACGTTCCTGTCGTGTCCAAGAATATGGAGCATTCCCTGCATGAAAGAGATAATCAGACGTTCATCAATGGCATTGATCATTGCAGACCTTCAAAACACGATAGACATTTGTAGGAGGAAAGCACCACCGTATGATACGGTTTCTTTCAACGTCCTGAAAGCAAGTATGAGATCACGATTGGTATGTATTCAAACATACCTTAATTCCGTTGATAAGCTCCATCACACCACCCAGCAAGTTTTGTAAGTGGCCCAAAAGTGACTGAGATACAGCCATCTCGTCTTCCAGCTTTGCAACAGTCTCGGCCTTCTTCTCCATAACCTCCTTGGCTTTGGCATTCTTTGCCTCGAGCTTTTCAATCTTCTTCTTAGCTTTTGCAATGTCCCGCTGTAAAGTCTTCAAGAGCTTTTGCTTCACGTCGACAACTTCGCCCTCGGCGGGAGACTCTTCTTCTGGCGGCTCCTCTTCGGGTTCTTCTGGCTCTTCAGGTTCTGGTTCTTCTTCTGGTGGTGCTTCTTCCTCAGGAGGAGCTTCCTCTTCCTCCTTCTCTTCCTCTTCTTCAGCTTCACCTCCTTCACCACCCTCTCCTTCAGCAGCCTCTGGTTCTGGCTCAGGCTCCGGTTCCGGTTCTGCTTCGGGTTCTTCCGGTTCTTCTTCAAGTTCCTTACCTTCTGCCTTGGCCTTCTCTTTAGCAGCCTCTCTAGCAGCTTTCCTTGCAGCTCTCTCTGCAGCCAGCTTTTCCGCCTTCTCCTTTTTCAAGGCCGCCTTTCTGTCAACTTCTATCTGCTTCAGCTTCTCCTTGAGTTGGGCCATTAGTTCCTCAGTTTTGTAGTCTTTTATGTTTTCAACGTGGTTTTCACCCAGCACTTCCCCCAAGATTGTAGCAGCTCTTGAAATGAACTCCCTCTCAGAATCGTCAAAAGGTTTCGCAGTGCCATACTCGTCTCCTTTCAACGTGTCCGCGCACAATATGGCCACGATCTGGAAACATATGAACTATAAAAAAGCGTGGAGCATTGAAAGAGAGATACAACCTCAGGAGGAACTGTATTGATAACCAATGGAACTGCAAAATAAGCGCCCAGCCTTGGAACAGCGCCGAAAAACTGCATGTCTGGACGATATTTTGACATTGTGGCACGAATTAAACTAAATAAATAAATAAAATAAAATAAAATAAACTTTCACATACTTTCTTGGTACAACACATTCGGGATGTGCAGCTGAGGCAGTAGTTCCAACAATATCCTAAAAGTTACAGGACCCTGCAGAAATAAACGCAAAGTTGAAGACAGCCAAGCTCCAAACTCATTAGCTACCTTCTTCTTGTTGTACTGCTTGTTGAGGATAAACAAGCTCCTTCGAGTAGCAGCAGTGTAGATCAATATCTTCTTCTTGTAGTTGATTGGCTTGGGAGGCTTTTCTTTCTTTTTCTTCTTCGGTGGAGCTTCACCACCTTCTGGCGTTTCGCCCTCAGCTCCTCCTTCACCGCCTTCTCCACCACCTTCTTCAGCTACCTCTTCCTCTTCCTCCTCTGGTTCTGGCTCGGGCTCTGGCTCTTCCTCTTCCTCTTCCTCTGGCGGAGGCTCTGCACCCTCCTCGCCTTCTTCTCCCTCTGGTTTTGGATCCGGCTTGGGCTCCCACATCTTCTCAGCGACTGCTGCGACATAGGCAGAGCTGCAACCTGTCTTTCCGATCCAAAAAGCTCTTAAAGCTATCGGAAACAATGAAGGAAAAACGAGAGAAAGTCTCCAAACTATGAAAACAAACGCATACTAAAGTCCTTTCAATTCCAAGAAGAAAGAAAAGAGCAAGCAGGAAGAAAGAGATGGAAGAAAAGAAAGCATACCAGTGAAAATTGATATGGCCTCCAATGTGGACTTCCACAAGAGATAAGGATCATTCTTGATCCCTCGCAACGCCTTGAGAGTATCCTCCCTCCATGATTTGGAGAATTCCAGGCGCTCCTTCCTCACGACCTCCACGGCCTTTTGACCCTCTTCTAGCTGCTTCTCCACAGCCTTTTCCCTCTTCAATCGCTCCAAAACCTCCACATTGTCTACGTACTTGTGGAGCCAAAGGCTGAGATACGCAACCGGATCGCCGGGCTCCGCCGCCACCACCGCCGCGCATCCCTTCGCGAGAACCTCCGCGACCGTGCTCTTGAGGTACTCCACATCGAAACGCTCTTGCTCCTCCATTCTCCCGCCCTAGACTCTAGCCCTAAAATTTGAAATAAAGCGCCAACGAAGATTTTTAGATTGCCGTCGATTTTGACAAAACTGGCCATGTTTAGCGAAAACTTTGGTTCTTTCTCAATTAAGGTGGTCCTCGACGTAGTCTGGATTTTCACGAAGAACCACGAATCCCTCCAACACAGATGAAAGGGGTGTGTACCTGGAAGAACACACGCTTAGAGAAGAACAAGAGAGAAAAAGAGAAATCTCTCTTTGAGCTTACTTCTCAGTGGCAAGCTCCGCTCTTTCACCGGTCGCAAGAAGAACTGGAGTGGTGTGCGTTTGGAATCCTGTTATGCTCTTGGGCCGCCCTGCCTGACCGACTGTGTCCACAGCAATTCCCACTCGAACGGGCACAGGCAGTGGCTTTAAGTTCTCGTCTACAGTCATGAGCATCCTAGGCTGGAGAAAAGGAAGAAAGACAGCGTTACCTCCCCCAGAACAAAGAAAAAAGGACATGCGCAATGTTACCTGCATTGCTAGAACGAGATAGTAGAGAACGTAGTGGTACTTCCCTAGGATGATGGCTTTCATATCCAAGCACGCATGAAGAACGGCAATAATGCCGGAGATGGCAGGCCTAAACAAGAGAGATATTGAGCAAGAACAAAGAGGTTTAAGCAGTCAAGTGTCGATGCTTACGTCGAGAGCAAGAAACGATCAGAATGGTAAGGATTTAAAGTGATTAGTCCCTTTCCCATGTGTACAAGTCCCTGGGCGATCCGAACCTGTGACAGAGATTGACAAAACTAAGATGAAAACGAAGAAAAAAAAGAAAAACAAGAGAGATCAAACTTACGCAGAACAGAAGGCTGGGATCCTTGTAGTAATAGCTGGACAAGCTTCGAAGCATTCCCGCAATACGCGCATTGTTTGTTCCAGCGCCAATAAGTCCAAGAGAAATGGTTGCAGCCTGGGAAAAACAGGAGAGAACAATAACGATTTCATTCGGAGAAGAACTCGTAAAGCTCATACCATCGCGACTTCCGAGTCAGTGTCATGGCTCAGCCTGCTCAATGTGTCCATGACATTAATCTGATATAATCCAATAGATGAGCACAATTTTTAAAGAAAAATCAAGTCTTACCTTCGGATTCGAAATCGACAAGAGACCCAGAGCCAAAGGCACGGCTCGACGAATATTTGGCTCGCCATACTGCAAAAGGTGCTCTAGAGCTCTTAAAGCCATATCGCTCCCAAGCTCTTCTGCCATAGCAACAAGTCCAATGCCTAGAACCGCTGCACCCTGGTGACTCTCGCCTTTGTCCAAATGATCAGAGCATTGACTCAGGAATTTTTGGACCTGCTCAAAAATATTATTATACCACTGCAGTATCACTATAGAAAAGACATACCTTCAAAACATTTCCCGTACCAGCATAAGTACAAGATTCGAGAGTCACTTGGCAATAGTTGGAAATCTTCTCGTTTACTGTTTTAACCACTTCAAAGGTGGCCTCAGCAGCGTCCTGACAGAAAAATTCGATTTACATCCCCAAACAAAGAAGAGCGTACTACCTGCTTTCCAAGGTAGAGAAGTCCCAATCCCAGACACAAGAACCTGGCCAAAGGATCGTCGTTGTCTCGTGCCATCATCGCAAGGAGTATGGCTTGTGCTGCATCTTCGTGGCATGATGCAACATAAACAAGTCCAAGAGATAGTGCAGCAAAACCAGCAACATCAATTCCAACCCTTGAGTCAGATATGATTGGAGTAAGAAGCTCGAGAACCTGTAAGTACGTGTCAATGCGCTACCTAACTGGTAGAAGAAACGAACCTCTTCTTTTTGTGTGCCGGCATATGCTAGGCCAAGACCCATAATAGCACCAATACGTACCGCAGGATCATCTTTAGTTACTGAGTCATATAGAAGAGCATACGCCTGCATGCAAATAAATGTTAACACACAACTAAAAGGAAAGGACTGCTCACTGGATCGCAGTCATTACGAATTCCACAATTGATAATTCCAACAGCCAAGAGAGCTCCCGCGACAACATGGTTATCGGTACTGTATAGATACTTATCAATTTGTGGGAGCCCTCCATCAACATCCCACAAGGTGATAAGACCCTGAACGATTACGGCCGGTAAGTTACAGTGGACAGGTTTCTTTAGCAAGGTGCCTTACCAAACTGGCAGTAGCGCTGGCCTTTCCATGTTCTTTGTTTTTAAAAAGCCAGTTACCAGTGCTGGTTGATCCAGAAGACTCAGCAGGAGATGTCATTAAGTGATCCTGGAAAGAAATAATTTTAGTGCAGATCCTGAAAATCAGGTCATGTCCACCTGTCCAAAACCAGCGTTGACGAAAGCATTGACGAAAGTGGCTGCAAGGTTTTGTCTAGCCGAATCAACACTAGCTCCGGCACTCGCTCTTCCATCAATTAAATGAGCCTGTGGTACAACTCGAATGAGAGAAAGTCAAAGAAACGCCCGTACCTTGTATATATCTTCAGGTACTTTGGGCTCCATCACATCAAGATCCCGCGCGAGAGTCAGATATCCTTCACATAGCTTCGTGTTGTTCATAATGTCTTGTAACACGTCACGATGCTCATCCCCCATAGGAATTTCGTCATCCAGCTCTACCGTTTCACTCTGTGAACAACAATTTTAGCACTGAAGATCACTCAGAAGGATTACCTGTCGGGCAAGGATGTAGCAGAGCTGCTTCCTTTCCGATAAATCCTTGCAAGCTGCAAATGTAGCCCGAGCGTACTAACAGAATATATTGGCATCAGACACATATTTAACACATGACTTGAAGCAAACCTGCAAGTTGCCTAACCGAAGAGCAACCCTCAAGGCATCAGTATGCTGCTCAAATTTGGAATAGATTTGATAAGCGATGTCCAAGACTGATATGTCCTCTAGCTCAGGTACGTAGCTGCAATAATGGATGAGTGACTGCGAAAGACGTACAGAAACATACCTAGCACAGCTTAAGAGATAGGAACACGTCCTTTTGAAGTTGGCTTTCTCCATGAATTTCGGTAGAATGTCAAGCGTTTCAACCTTCGAACATCACGCAAGTCAGTAAGCATGTCAAGAAAAGAAATTTACTTACTTCCATTAGCAGATCTACAGCTTCAGGTTCTGCATTGTGCTGCAAGTGGAATGGTACAATTTGCTTTACTAAATCCATCAAGCTGCTGATGTACTCTTCCTCCGACTGCATGATAAAATCAGCAAAAGAACTATAAACAAAGACATACCCGACGCTTTTGGAACTCGAGGCCAATTTCTCCAGCCAAATTTCTGTAATCAAGCTCAATTTACTCGTAAAAGAAACAGCTAGCGTACTGTCACAAACCTGACGTATTCGTGGCCCCATGAACCCAAGTCACCCTTAGAGCCGAGCAATCTATATTGCAAGCTCTCCTGCAAGAGTGTTTCAGTGTTCCTGATATAACAAAATTAGCTTCAACATACCCTTTCTCCTTCTTCCGACATGGTAAGTGCCAAAACCGAGATGATATCAGCCATATACATCTATCAGGAAAAGAAAGAGAAAGAAAAAAATCATCAGCTTCACATTTCTCAAAGCACTACTCACTTTGAGCTCCGACTCGGGCATTTTCTGGAAGAACGCCTTCAAAGTTCCATAATGCGGGCGGAGGAATTTCAGCGGCTTGGGCACGGAAGTCATGGAGCTTGTAGCACTCCGAATCTCTTGCCTGCGCATACACACAGCTCCTCACAACACAAACGATTAAACTCCTACTCGCGTACCTCATACTCTCCAGAGCCAGCCTCTGGACTCCAGGGTCGCTGTCCTGCGCCCTCTCCACATAGAGTTCCAGCTGCTGCTTGAGCGCCAAATCTTCCTCCGACTAGAGGCAAACCCAAATTCCAATGTCGGCAAATCAAATCCCGCATGAGCAGAGCTAGCACACGTACCAGATCCTCCTTCTCGTCCTTCTTCTTCTTGGCATCCTTGGCCGGTTTCGCCGGTGGCTGTGGAGCCGAGGAGTCGCTCTTGAGGTCTGGCGCCATGGAACCTACTTCCCAGCTCCTCCAAACAAACCCTAAACCATGACCCAATTTGTAACCAATCAAAAGAAAGACCTCTTTCTTTCTCACGCAGCAAAAACGCAGCTCCGCCCAGGCCTCAATCCAGCGTTGCTCGCGCGAGCTCTCGGATCCTCCCTCCTCCCAGCGGCAGCCAAAGCGTTGGAAATCAGCGCTGCACAGGCACCGCCACGATCGTCCACTGTGATATCCTCCTCGCTCACCTCGCCATGGATCCGGTTGGCGCTCAGCAAGCTCGTCTCGGTGGCTGTATCCCGCGAGAATGGCATTCTCTCCACCACTTCCCGAGCTTCCGCCAGCCTCCCGGCGCGGCCCAGCGCGTCCGCCAAGCACGAGAAGTGCTCCTGGAGCGGCCGGATGCTGTAGTCGCCCACCATCGCCCGGAAGAAACTCCAGCAGTCGTCCAGCGATCCGGTGTGGCAGCAGGCGCTCAGGATACCGGTGAAGCTCACCTCGTCCGGGAGCTCTCCCTCGAGCTCCATGAGCTGGAACAAGCGCCTCGCGTCCTCACAGCGGCCGTGGCGAGCGTTGGACGCCACCAGCGCCGTCCACGACACCACGTCTCGCTGCGGCATCTCCTCGAAGATCGAGCGAGCGTCCGTGAGGCGGCCGTGCTGCGCGTAGACGACGAGCATTGTGTGCCAGGACGCTGCGTCTCGCTGTGGCATCGCGTCGAAGATCTTCTTGGCCTGAGCGAGCTCTCCGGCTAGAGCACTCGCCGCGAGCATGATCGTGAAGGAAACCACGTCCCTCTGCGGCATCTCGATCGCCAACTTGGTTGCCTCGGCCAGGAGACCAGCGTACGCGTAACCGGAGAGAACCGTGTTCCACGAAACCGAGCTCCATCTCGGCATCCTCTCGAGCAAAACTCTCGCTTCTCTGGCCCGAGAGTTGTGTGTGTAGGCCGCGATCATCGTGTTCCAAGTCACGCAGTCTCTCTGCGGCATCCTCCGGAACAAATCCCAGGCCTCGCCAAGAACACCATGGTTCGCGTATGCCGTGATCATGGTCGTGATCGCGACAACGTCCCAGCTCTCCATCTCGTCGAACAAGCTCCTCGCTCGATCCAGGCAGCCGTTTCGAGCATACCCCGAGAGCATCGCCGTTGAGACGATCATGTCTCGCGGCGTTGGCGATCGCTCGTACAAATCCCTGGCGGCTTCTAGATCCCCGGCCTCGGCATTTGCAGCGATCATCAGTGACCACGAAACAAAGTTTCGCTGTGGCATTGTAGCGAAGATCTTCCTGGCCTCTCCCAGCATGCCTCTGTGCGCTAGCGATTGGAGTGCTGCGTTCCATGGCATCACGTCCTCGTGTGGAGTGCTATGGAGGAAATTCACGGCCTCTTCCACATACCCATTCGAGGCATGCGTGACGATGAGCAAATTCCACGCCACGGCGTTCTTCTCCTCCATCGACGAGAATGTCTCGCGGGCGCTCTCCAGATCGCCGCTCTCGACGTACGCCTGGATCATCGCGTTACACGCGAAAGAATCGTGCGCCGGCATTCGCTGGAACATCTCCCTGGCCTGGGGGAGGAATCGCCTCTCCGCGAGCGCCTGGATCGATGCCTTCCAAGTCACCTCGTTCCTCTCCGGCATCCGATCGAACATCCTCCTCGCGCGGTCTAGATCGCCGCTCGCCGCCAGCGCCGTCGTCATCGCGGTCCAAGAAACCACGTCCTGGCCAGGCATTGCGTCGAAAATCTCCTGCGCCTGGGAGACCTGGCGATCGTGGCCAAGCGCTGTGATCATCGCGGTGGCCGCGACGATGCCGTGATGCGGCATCTTCTGGAAGAAATCCCGCGCCTGGATCGATTCCCCTCTTCCATCCTCGTGGCAGCAGCACTGCTTCTTGAGCATCGCATTCCAAGAAACAGCGTCCCGGACGGGCATGAGCTCGAAGAACCCTACCGTGGCCTCCAGATCCTCGCTGTGCGCCATCGCCTGGAGCATGATGTTCCAGGAGAAGATGTTTGGCTGATCGATGCCCTCGAACACCGCCAGGGCTTCCTCCAATCGCCCGCATTTGCCATACATTTCCACCATGAGATTCTGGAGGAATCGGTCGCGGCCGAGCTCCCTGCGCAAGACACGCGCGTGGATTCGCCGCGCATCGATCGCGTCCCTGCCATCGCCGGCGGCCTTGACGAGCTGCGCCAAGATCTTCCTCTCAGCAAGCATAAAATAGACCAAATCGAATATCGAATATGCTCCCCTGTTTGTTAGGGCTCTTAAGTTAGGGTTCTTAGAATGGCTTAAGCTTGGGCGGGGTAGGGGGAAGAATGCCGCCGTCCAAGAAGCTGATCGAGTGCACGGCCTACTGCAGGTAAGCTTGAATTTGCAATGCGCAGGCGATCGGCATGACTTCCATGCAGCTGTGGCTACTGCTGCAATTGGGAATGGGGAATCAAATTGCCAGGCTTCTACTACTTGGGGATCTCGCCATCCTGGGTTCCGTTGCGCTTCCGCAAGAGAAAACGGGGGTATTTGGACGAAGCTGCATTGCCACTCATTGCAAAGTAAGATTTTTTTCTTTTACGCTGCCCGTGTTCTTAGGCTCTGAGCATTCCAGGTTTTGGACTGCCACTAGTCTCTCTGGATCTCCATACTACGGTCTTACATCTAATGGCACTTTCCCAGCTCAGGTACTTTTGGATCGATCATACTGTCAATTTCAAAGGTCAGAGAGTCAAGGGAGGACGAAAAGACACACAAAAATGAGAGAAATGATAGTTCGCATTGACAATTTCCATGTTCTTTATCTTCTAGAAGTGTATCTCATCTTTTTTTTCTCTCTTTCTCTTTTTCCAGGCCAGACCACCAATTTTTTCAAAGCTCAGTTTCTTGCAGTACCACAAGCTCCCAGCTCGTTTGATTCTTTTCCCCTGGAGACTATTTCCGCGCCATGGAACGATCGCAGCTGATACAAACTACTATCCTTTTGGAACCAGGATGTTTGTTCCAGGATATGGCTGGGGAAAGGTTCTAGCGAGCTTTCATTCTTCTCATCTTTACATTCTATTACTTCATCAGGTGGAAGACCGTGGAGGTGCGATCAAAGGTCCTGCAAGGATCGATCTGTATCATCAATCACACAACGAGGCTATACACTGGGGAAGACGCAGGTTACAGGCAAGTGATCCTTTCTTCTTTCAAAACAATATCGAGTCAATTTATTTATGTAAGGTACTGGTGGTTCTTCCCGGACAAAGCGTGCTAGATACAATGAGAATACCCAAGCCACTCAAGAACTTGCTTAGAGGTCTCGACTGGGTACGTTGCTTGCTATTTTAGATAACTAATCTGCGATGTTTCCGAGAGTGAGAAACGAAAAAGGAAGAACAGGAAGTCTAGAAGATCAAACACTTACCGATAACTTATCGTCCTTTCGGATGCACAAGCTGGGAGAAGACTACGCTAGCCGAGGTGTCTTCCGAGTCATTCTCCTCGATCATCGTTGGCTGCCGCTCGATCCGGTGTCTGCCGGGCCATTTCAGAGTTCCATCCTCGGGACATCTCTACGGGCTCTCCACTGGCAAAAGCTGGGAAGGCTGAGTAATATCATGGATCCAAGGCTGGCCGGAGACTACACTCCCGAGTCTCTCCAGAAGTTTGGAGAGATCGCCGAGAGGTGCCTTGCTGATAGAGGAAGTGAGCGGCCTTCCATTTATTGGCGACGTCCTCTGGAAGTACTCGTTGCAACTTCACGATGCAGCGATTTTCCATCACCATCAACGTCCTCGGAGGGGCTCGTTCGCCACGTAATCGTACCACAAAACTTACAAAAGAGTCGAATGGCATGACAGACAATGTATGGGGAGTTCTCGTCGCAGTAGCCGATGAGCGAGACAAGGTGGTGGCGGAGCTTGGACAGCATCTCAATCTGCTCGGGCATTGGATTCCCACGCTTCACAGCGACTTCCTTTGTGCACCTTACCGAAACCGCCCATGCTGAGCAGCAGATCATCGTCAAAGCCATCGGTCGCGTCCACGATCTGCTGGAGCGAGAAGTTCTTGCACGAGTTTGCCGGGGTGGCCGAGTAGTGCGTCACAGGACTGCTCCCGGGAAGGCGAGCGAAACCTGCGCTGCAACGCAATCCTGAACTCACTCAACCCTGATTCTCGGAATCAGAGGTTCAAATTTCCTGGGCTTGAAGGGGCTGAAAGTAGGTCAAATATGCTACTATAAGCTCACCTATGTCACCACAAACTCACTCACCCATCACACTATATGTGAAGTCCTTACTCATGCCCCATTACCTACAGACATCACCTCAACATCCGCGTCCAAAAGGTCTCCCTCAGCAGAAAGATTCATCGCCACTACCTCACTGCCTAGGCTTTGGCATGTGCCAATTGCAATCCTCCCACAAAATCTCTCTCAGGAAAAGTTAACTTCTGCCCCTTTTCTTGATCTTGTGCTGGACTGCAAACATAGTTGCACCATCCTCTTCTGCATCTTTTTCCTTGGACACTTGTTTGAGATAGTGCTGCTAGCATCTTTCCTTAGATGTGCTCAACCTCCTTGGCAATGTCAAGCCCAACTTCGCTTATTGGGCTTTGCAGAAGATTCACTCCAGATTCACCATCTGCCATCCTTCTGTATTCAATTCTTCAAGAAGATGCCACAATAGTAGTTAAAGATCATAAAAGAAAAACACACACACTACAAAGGCTAGTTCTCTCAGAATCATCACATAAGTTCATTTGATACCAAAAAGGTGCATTAAACAAACTCATCCAATATATTAGCCTCTAATCTCTTGCTGATGCAGTCTAGGCTTGCCAGTGGCAGCCTTACAACATGAAATAAACACGAGCATATGATCCAACCTTGTAGTGCACTGCAGATGCCAATACAGGATTTACAAACACACTCGCATAGAGGTACTTGAGACGCCGATAGAAACACATTTGCTATTCACATGGAACAAATATAAGTGCACTCTATGAAGAGTAGCTATAGCAATGTGACCAAGTTATATGTGGTGGTTCTTTCTAAACCTGATTTAGGGTTGTTTCAGGTGGATTATTGCTCCTTAGCAAGATATTTAGATCTGGGTGGGGCATTTAGCCCCACCCAGATTCAATAAAGCATTTAGCCTTGGGTTATAATAGTGAGATCTGTGGTGGCATTGTCGATTTGTCTCTTGACCACAGCAATTTGAGTGTGGCATCTGGCACTGCCAGCATCTGGGCCTCTCTTTCTTAGGCTGGAGATTTAATCAGTTCTCACACAACCACGCCAGCATGAGTGTAAGTTTTTTTAATAATATTTATACATAGTGTGTAAGTGCTCATGCCTTACTTGCTTAAAGTGTGATAATAGATGGGGTTACTGAGTAAAAATTGTAAGTTTTTGTGGTGTGTGAGCACTCACATAGAACATATTTTCATTTACAATAAAGTTTGTTGTTACATTAAGAAAATGAAGCATTTCATTTGATTTACATCCAACAAAGAAAATTTGAGTATATCATATGTTTAACATTCCACAAGGAGCACCAAATCTTCCCTATTGAGCTATGATACTTAATAGTCATAATTGTTCATAAAGCTATTAAGAAACACTCATCATGCTTAAAAATACTGACAAGAGTTCATTATTCACAATTGACAAATGTTTATTATATTTTTGTGTGATGGAGGATATGAAGGTTTGTGTGATGTAACTCTCTATAGATGAAAATAGTGATAATAGTGATGCTTTTCCTTTAATAGAGAGTGATGAGGTTAGAGAAGAAGACAATTTATCTTCTCCAGAATCTTTAAAGAGTTTTGTTATTTTTAATATAGAACTTTGTAGACTCATTTACATAAAATTTCTATTGTAAAAGAGATTAAGAGAGTTAATCCTAGCTTTCAATCCCTTCCTCTACTAAGTCTAAACATTACTTCAACACTTGTTCCAAGGGCCACTCCTGAAATGGTTATTATGACAATGACTATCCACCTTCGTAATTACCCTTACATTGCAATTGAATAAGGTGGGAAAATTAAACATTAGTATCAGAGATTGTTTCATTATAATAAAAAAGCTAAAAAGTAATTGATTACTAGACCATACAAAGTTTTCAACATAGATAGTGCTTGATCCATACAGTTAGCATAAGAAAACATTATAATCAGGCTATTTATTATGGCTTTAGAAAGATAAACTCATAGCACTTACACCAAAATAAGATAAAAATATTAGGTATAAAGATTTATATAAATAACAAAACATATATAAATGCATATTATTTTATTAATTTTAAATGTTTTTTTAAGTTAGATGATGGTAAAAATAAAACATTGCTATGTATTGCATGTAGCAATGCTTGGTTTGCTAAATAGTAAGTTTATTATTACTTATTAATCCAATTGATCAAATAAATTTTATAATTATAAGCATGTTTGTAATTTATAAACACAAGATTAATTTTATTGCATATGAACCACTAGATGATAGAATAAAAAAGAATATACTAGAAAAGGTTTAAGAAAGTTTATAAATTATAAATACAAAATTAATCTAAATGAATAACAACCTTTAGATGGTAGAATATCCTAAAATATTCATATCCACTACCATCTCAATCCCTCTACAAGTTTACTTAAGCAAACTAAAAAACCTTATCAAAAACCTTTTAAGGGTTTAGGGTTAAAGGATCTAAAGGATTATTATGAACATATTTAGTTATTCCTAAACTTTATTATCCTAAGTTATGATAATTATTTAGAATTACAATATCATAATTCTAATCACCGTCCATTCTAAACCATTAGAAGATCTATACACTCTTATTATAGAATTAGTTAATTATAATTTTTAAATTATTTAGAATTTTATTAATGTTTTTAATTAGTAGAAATAAAAATTCTATGTAATGTTATTAAAATAATAATTATAAGAAATTTAAATAATTTAATAAAATAATCATAATGAAAAAAATTACTCTTATGATATATCTAGTATTTTGTTATAAATAGTGATTTAGAATCTTATCAACTTTTAGTTTTTGTTTGCTAAAGCAAAACTGTAGGGGGACTGAGATGGTAGTGGATATACTTAGAGTATTCTTGATAATTCTGAGATATTCTACAATCTAATGGTTATTATTCATTTTGATTAATATTTTATTTATAATTTTTAAACATGCTTAAAATTATAAACCTTCCAAAACACTTTCTAGTATTTTGTAGTTTATTCTACCATCTAATGGTTGATATACAATAAGAATAATCTTACATTTATAAATTATAAACATTTTTATAATTTTTCCATTTAGTTAATTAGATTAATAAATAAGAATAACACTACTATTAAGTAAACCAAACGTTGCTACATGGAACATGCAGTAAATTATTAAATTACACTTGATAAGACTTTAGGAGAAATAGACTTCTCAAATGATATGAGTAAATAAACCCTACATAGAAAACTTCTTAAAGTTTAGCCATAAATACTTTAGGATTTTTATTTAGGTTTTGAGCAATTGAAGGCTCCAATGTGTGGATGTTGCTACCTTGGCCATTGCAGCTGAGTACCATGGTAGTTGAGCTTCACAGGTGTTGATTCCTTAGCTCCACACCACAACCGAGCTTAGTCCAGCTCCAGCATGCCCTAGTTTAGTCTATCTCAGTCTAACCCATGGCTCAACATAGCAGACAGCAGCACTACAGTCATACCACCAAGCAGCATTGCTATGGGCATGGCCACCCAGCAATGGCCATCCAACACACCCAGTGTCATAACCATTAGTGCCCAGACAGTTTTTTTTTTTTTTTTTTTCTGTTCTTTGGCTTTCTGTTTTTTCTTTTCAGTCTATGATTTTATAAAAGCTCCATCCATCTTAGAAGGTAACACTCTTCTTTTCATCCAAATCTAAGTTGATAGGTCTTTTGGTTTTTGAATCTATCTATAGACTAGCATTATAAAGTAACTTTGCTTTTTCATGAATTTTCTTTGTTATGCTTTCCTTTAGAGGCTTGAAGAACACATAAGAGACATCACAATACACTAGCATCAATGTTTCATTGCTCGTATAGTGAGTAGTTGAAACTAAATAATACCAAGTAGGAGTTAGTACAATAGGCAGGAGTCCGAGTTTGAATCTGAGTCCATGAAATCTTTTCATCATAGTTTGTAGTGTTCAATGTGTTTGATTGTAACTTTATAAAATTGTATATAAACATATCTATAACTACTAAATAAACCATGAATTAAAGTGATAAAGTAAAATTCTTACATATATCATAGATTAAACTAGTAATTAACGTATGAAGTAAAATTGTTATATAAACTATATATCAGTTTCACTTTTTGGTTTTCTTAAGCAAAACTAAAAAATGTTGTGGATATACCTAAAATATACTTGGATATTCTGGGATATTCTACAATCTAATGGTTATTATTCATTTATATTAATTGAGTATTTATAATTTATGAACATGTTAATAATGTATAAACTTTCCTAAGAACTTTATACTATATTCTAGTTTATTCTACCATCTAATGGTTGATATGCAGTAAGATTAATTTCATGTTTATAAATTATAAATTTCCATTTGATAAACTAGATTAATATATTAAAATAACACTATATTAAGAAAACCAAGTGTTACTGCATGGAATGCACAACAAATTATTTTTAATCAAAACTTATATCAATTCTATATATCAGTAAAAGGAATAGAACTTGTAATAAAACCATACTAAGTACTTGCTAGTGTAAAAATGTCTTTCTAGAGTTTTTAACAAAAAAATAATTGTAAGGTTTTGATTTTCTATGGACAAAAACTTGTGTTCAGCTACCTTTAAAAAACCAAGATTTAAAACATATTCAAGATTACATGCTTTTTTTTTATAAAGAAGATATAAAAACCTCACATATATAGTCGTTTTACACTAAAGAAGAGATTATGGCAACTCGACACTAGAGATGATGATTTTTGTTTTAGAAAAAGAAATTTTAACATTTCAAAAATGACTAGAAAGATATTTGGCAAAACTTTGTAATTAAAAGGTGATTTATATAAAGTTTTAAAGGTTCATAAGGAGGTCTATATCTTGGATTATAGGTGCTATGCAATTCTGCAAGTTGCAATGCTCTTAGATTGAGGTGATATCAAAATTTAAAGTAAACTTGAAAAAATAATTGAAATACTTAAGCTATTTAGTTTTTGTGCTCTCATTTTAAAAATAATTCCACAATAGTGGAAATTAAAGAAAGAAGTACTTCATCTTATGTGGTAAGGAAGTAAAGATTGATATCTCTAATATCAGAGGTAATAATTTTAAGCTTTTAACCAAAAGAAAAAGCAAAGGAAAAAGGAAATAAGAGAAGGAAATAAATTTTTAAAAAATTTGCATATGAGAAACCATATAATGATGAAAATAAAATAATTGAAAAATAACATAAAAGAGTATATAATAAAGATATGTATCTTTTATAATTATTATTAGAAGTTGTACTATATTTTAAATACAAATCGCTTTTACAATAGATAAAATCCAATTTCAAGCAGGTCTGAAAATTCACTTACGTCCACAAATTCAGTATATCCTTATGCCTCTACTGCTTATTGATCTTAAATTTTAATCACTAATATTTTAGTCTTTGAGATATCATTACCTTTGACTTTGATATCTATTGATCTTTGTATTTATACTTAAAATAAATAATAAAAATCTCATAATAATTAAATTGGGAGATATTCTAGGAATTAATAAAATATTTAAAACAATTAAAAAGAGAAGAAGTATTTATATTGAACACTCTAACTAAGAAATCCTTAATCATGAGCTTATCTTATAGCAGATGATGTATTTGAAAATGACAACAAAGTACATAACAAAAGTAAGTACTTCTTATAAATATTTTAAAAGGTTTATAATATATTTTAAATACACATTATGAGTACCTTTTTAAATTATACAAAACTTAACAATAATAGAAGGAAAGTAAAATATTTAATTATAGGTAATTTTATAATATATTTTTCTTAATTGTGTTAAGGTGATAAGCATAACACGTCAAAAAATGTAATATCTAATGATGATGATGAAGAAAGAAGTACATAATTTATTTACATATAAATATATATTTGTCATTATTAATAGTTTCTAGAAGATAAATATAATACTTTAAAAGATATGTATTACAACAAAGATAAAGTAAGAAGTAAGTAATTTATAAATTATTTTATAATATTATGATTTATATTATATTATTAACACTTTAAAGAATAATAATGATGAGAAGGGAGAAAACATTTGGAAAAACCAATTAGGTAAATATATGTTATAAATATTATATTACCTTCAAAAACACTATTGTTCTTGATGTGACAGATTTCAAGTGCATTAATCTGTAGCATGAAGACAATTGTTGAGATTGCTATCCCACATCAGCAATGAGTTGAGACTAAAACAATGAAAGGGTTTCAAGGTCGTTTCGGAGCCCGGATTGAGAAAGGCGAATGGGAACATCCGCTTCAAAACATCTGATCATCAATAAAACTGAGAAGATCTTATATCTTCGTGATAACGAGTACGGCATGGTGTTTTCTACTCTAAGGGCCATAGTACAATCAAAGAGCTCACAATTTGTAAGTTTGAAGGTAAAAAGAAATCGCCCAAGATCCACCATTGCTATTCTTTACGCTTCAGAGAACCAAGGCCAAAGTCCTACAGGCCTGTATATCACAATTGAACCAGAATCGGCAGCTAAAGTTTTTATCGTCCAGGAAGGTGAGAGTGGTGAGTTCTCTCTGGAAGAACAGTTATTGTAAATCAGGTAGTTTGCAAATCCAGCCCCCTTTGCCCAATGTATCCCTGTAGCCAAAAGGAGCTAGAATTCGCAAATTCCTGCACGGTTTCAAAACTACTTGTTGCATTTTTTATGTGCTTGGTGCTGCTGGAGCTGAGACAGCTCACTCGGATTTTCATAAAGACCGCCCAGGATACAGTTGGGGCAAACAGGGGCTGAATTCTTGCGAGCAGCAAATTGTAAATAGCTTTAAACAATAAAACGGTGCTTATTAGAGAATTTAAGATGGCATTAGAAAGAGAGAGAAAGAGAGATGAGAAGTTCTTATCTTCCAGATGTGTATCTCATATTTTCTCTCTCTCTCTCTAATTTTTCAAAGCTCAGCTCCCAGCTCCCTGGAGACTATTTCCAGCCATGACCATGGAACAATCGTAGCTGATTCAAACCAATTAGGACTCAGGTCATCATCACAATCGCCATAGCTTGTCCTCACCCGCTTATCCTTCCACTGTCCCATCCTGGTATTACTCAATGTTACCTGGCACCAACGTTGTTGTCATCACACCGAATCTATGGGAAGCCAAGGAGATCTTAAAGAATGTGGGGAGGGCTATGTGCTAGCTTGCCTGTGAAGACGCCATTGCCATGCTCACAAGAGTTTTGCACCCACTCCCACATTTTTTTCGTGATGCCGTTTGCTTTGTTATATAGTCTTCACAAAATACTTTGATGCCCATGCATTTGCATGGGACTCCCACGGTAGTCCGCTACAGTGGGGATGTTTGTTCCAGGATATGGCTGGGGAAGGGTTCTAGCGAGCTTTCATTCTTCTCATCTTCACATTCTATTTACTTCATCAGGTGGAAAATCGTGGAGGTGCGATCCAAGGATCGATCTGTATCATCAATCACACAACGAGGCTATACAACGCAAGTTACAGGCAAGTGATCCTTTCTTCTTTCAAAAAAATCTCGAGCCAATTTATTTATGTAGAGTACTGGTAGTTCTTCCCGGACAAAGCGTGCTAGATACACTGAGAATACCCAAGCCACTCAAGAACTTGCTTAGAGGTCTCGACTGGGTACGTTGCTTGCTATTCTAGATAACTAATCTGCGATGTTTCCGAGAGTGAGAAGCGGAAAAAGAAGAACAGGAAGTCTAGAAGATCAAACACTTACCGATAACTTATCGCCCTTCGGGATGCACAAGCTGGGAGAAGACCACGCTCGCCGTGGTGTCTTCCGAGTGATTCTCCTCGAAAGACATCATCATCCGTTGGCCGTCGCTCGAAGTTCTCGGTATCTCCGGTGTCTGCCGGGCCAGATTGGAGTTTCCATCCTCGGAACGTTGATGGTGATGGAACATCGCTGCATCGTGAAGTTGCAACGAGTACTCAAGGTTCCAGAGGACGTCGCCAATGGAAGGCCGCTCACTTCCTCTATCAGCGAGGCACCTCTCGGCGATCTCTCCAAACTTCTGGAGAGACTCGGGAGTGCAGTCTCCGGCCAGCCTTGGATCCATGATATTACTCAGCCTTCCCAGCTTCTGCCAGTGGAGAGCCCATTCCGCAATGCTAACTTGATCCCTGGGAAGTGCTGGATTTATCGCCGGCCGAGCGCACACCACCTCCATGAGCACCACTCCAAACGAGTAGACGTCGGACTTCTCTGTTAGCTGCTGCCTCCGGAAGTACTCCGGGTCCAGGTAACCAAAGCTTCCCTTCACTGCGGTACTTACGTGCGTGTGGTCGAGAGAAGGACCAACTTTGGACAGGCCGAAGTCCGAGACCTTGGCAACGAATTTCTCGTCGAGAAGAATGTTGGTGGTCTTCACGTCCCTGTGAATGATCGCTCGCTGAGCGCCGGTGTGGAGATAATGCAGGCCCCGCGCAGCACCAATGCAGATTTCCAGCCTTTGCTTCCACGACAGCGTCGGGGCATCGGATCCGTAGAGATGTCCTCGGAGGGGCCCGTTCGCCATGTAGTCGTAGACGAGGATCATCTCCGAGTTCTCGTCGCAGTAGCCGATGAGCGAGACAAGGTGACGGTGGCGGAGCTTGGACAGCATCTCAATCTCGGTCTGGAACTCCGTCATGCCCTGCTCGGACATTGGATTCCCACGCTTCACCGCGACTTTGGTGCCGCCATTGATCTCTCCTTTGTACACTTTGCCGAAACCGCCCACGCCAAGCAGCAGATCGTTGTCAAAGCCGTCGGTCGCGTCCACGATCTGCTGGAGCGAGAAGTGCTTGCACGAGTTTGCCGGGGTGGCCGAGTAGTGCGTCGCGGGACTGCTCCCGGGGAAGCCGAGCGTGACGGTGGAAGTCCCAGTCCCGGCCTGCGACGCTGGAACGGGCCTCCACCCGAGCTTCTTGCCACCTTTTGCTCCCCGGCGGCAGCACAGCACGAAGACGCACGCCGCCAGGAGCGCGAGGAGAGCTATCCCCCCGACTGCCGCACCGACGATAGCTCCCACAGCCTTGGAGCCGCCGCTCCTCCCACTGGAGCTGCTAGAGCTCTCACCGCCGTCGCTGTCCGAGAGGCTCCCGGCGGTGCTGTTCATCTTGAAGATCTCGAGACCGTTCAAGATGGCGTCATTGAACTGCGCGTTGGAGTTCGGAGCCGGACCAATCTGGACTCTGAGTGATCGTACCCCGCTGCTGGGGATCACGACAAAATCCTTGTAAACGGGTGTGAATCTCGGGCCTAGGACGATCAAGTCAAGCCCATCAATCGCCGTCCTGTTGTTGATATAGACGTTAAACATCCGCTGGTACGTCTTGGTGTAGTAGAGCTCAGCGAAGTGGAGGCGGACGAGGTGAGAGTAGCCGGGGCTCACCGGGAAGCTCCATGAGATCTTAAAAGTGTTGCTCACGGTGTTGGAGATGCCAAGCACCCGTCCCGTGCCATAGACGGCCGCGGGAGCGATGAACTCCGGGACCTCTTTCGTGAACTTGATGCTCGAAGAAAAGTCCTGGGATCCAACCCCTGCCGCGGCGCCCTCGATGAATCCATGGCCGTCGGACACCCAGGAGCGCTGCTGGGTGTCGTTGGCGGCGTTCACGGAAGCGCCACCAACGTTGAGGCGGTAGAGAGTTTCCAGAGCTAGCCTGGAGAAGCCAAACTTGGTGGCCGTGCCTTGTCCCAGGAGCACGGCATCGTCTTGCAAGGCGTCCTCCGGCATGGACATCACCTCTATGCCATTGATGAGCGCGAAGGACCCGTTGGAGCTGGGCGATGGCTGGAAGACGATCGCCAGCTCCGATCCCTCTGCCACGACCGAGTACTCCTTGACAAGATAGACGCCGCCGCTGCCAGAGCGTCTCACGCTATCCACGATCCCGCCGCTAAAGAGGGTGTAAGGGCCAACTGTGATGGAGAAATTCGCGAGAGCTGGATCGAACCCCGGGCTGGGGAAAGGGTAGAAGTGGAGACGTATCCAGTGCCTGCCCGGATCGACAGGGAAGCTGTAGTTCGCGCGTGCCGTGAAGATTCTGGCCGTGAGGTAGGGCGCGGGCGATGGGAGCTCGGGATTTTGAGCGCTGGTGTTGATCGAAATCCCGGAGGAGGCGAATGCCGGCGATTGAGGAGGCTCACCTTGCCAATGCCGATCGCCAGAGGAGGTGTTGGAAGCGGCGCCGCAATCAATGCGATAGAAATCCCGGGGCTGCCATTGCGCGAGGCAGCGCGCCAAGAAGGCGACGGTCCAAAGCCCCAAGAGCGCGAGCCGCGATCTCGCGGCCATAGCCAGGAGCTCCTTAGCTGGGATCACGACTATGCCCTAAATTTCTATTTGAAGTAAAAAGGGGTCAAAGGCTATTACTTGACCGTTGCTTCGTTGACCAGGTCAATTATAATTCTCTTTACGAGCCAAGGTTTTGGATGTTCTTCCGCAACATTTGGAGCTCTTTGTCGATGACAACGAGCTTCTCCTGGACAGCGGCGATTCTGGTCGACTCTTTCTCCACTAGCGACCGGTATGGAGCGGTGAATTGAAGCACCGAGCTCTCGATCGATTGAATGGATTCTTGGAGCTCGGCTTTCATCTCCTCCTCGAGTTTCAGGGATAGAGATTGCGCCACTTGCTCTACTTTTCTCTTGATCTCTTCACGCAGGGATGAAAGCTTGAAGATACTTACAAGCCTGCAAGGAAGAAAAAGGAGAAGAACTTTAGATGCTCTAGCTACTACGAGAAAAGAGAAAAGAAAAGGCTGAGAGATAAAAAGGCGTACCCTCCAGCTGAGCACAACCCAAGCGCAATTAAATCCTCCAATGTCGTTGGCAGTACCGAAGTTAAGAACGATGCGGACGCACCGGCAATTCCGAGGCTTCCAAAGGTGCTGAAAACCTGTGCAGTGGATATATGTCATTCATAACTGTGAAGCTCTAGAAAAGAATAAAAACTTTGACTCTCACCGCTTCACGAAGTTCCTGCTCCAAAAGAAGATCGGCGGCCTTGACGTCGAATTCGTCCAGCGCTGTCAAGCTGCGGCCAGAGAAACTTACGTTTTCAGACCAGGAATCCGTCACGACTTCCGTGTCAGGCCATCGGCTCTTGCCAATTTCCACATATTTCTCCAGTTGCCTTTGGGTGTTCAAAGTTACCCAAAGCTTGTGATCTTCTATCGCGTTCTGCAAAGTTTAGACTTAGAAACGAATACAGCGAGAGCATTTTGTTACCTTAACATCGGACAATGCCGTGCCAATTATTTCACGCTCAAACGTAGCCGCACCAGCGGACGATGTCTCGTTTCGCGGCAATAAGTATTTTGACGCCGTGTCCACGCTCGTAACCTGTAATCTTTTATCTACAAATTTTAAAGCTCTTGCAGTTGCTTCGGCCACCTAAAGTTGCCCTCAAGTTAGCAAAATAAAAAACTAAAACGACTCGAATGCTTACCGCAGTAATAACCCGCTGAACTTGCAGATCCACATTGGTTCCCAGCAACTGCTTGTAACTAGTAAACTGGTCCTCCATTTCATCAAGGACCTTCCTATCAACTTCATTGTTTTCCGCATCAGCTTCTACTTGCTTCCGAGCAGCTGAAAGCAGCGCAGCCGCGATTCCTATCGGTGTTTCCAGCTTCAATCGGATCCTCTCAGCACCAGCATCTGATGAGCCTCCGAGAAAGTCCAGAACATACTGCTCAAGTTTGTCGAACCCGCTGGCTGTCCAAAGGGGATCTCTTTCTAGATTCTTGCTTTCCAGTTGTTTAGCTTTGACTTTTGCGTGCAATGCCTTCCTCGCAGAAATTGGGAAAATCATTGCTGCTTCGATATTCAGTAGCTGTCGAACGTTGTCCGCGACGAACCTTCTGACTTCCTCCACCTTTAAAAGGAAATGCGTCAGCAGTGAAGCAACAAAAATCTTTTCCTACCTCCGATTCTTCAGCAAGGAGATCACACTTATTTAGAGTGAAAATAATTTTTTTGTTCCACCTGCGTATGTACCGTAGAAAAGAAACCTGATAGAAGACGTATCACATCAAAACGTGAAATGGGGGGGAATGATGTGTGAGAACTTGCCTCGCTTTCAGTGAGTGGCCTCTCAGCTCCAATAACAAATAGAACAAGATCAGCCCGAGGCACGAACTCCTCTGTCAATCGCTGTTGCCTTTGAAGTATAACGTTTGTGCCAGGAGTGTCCACAAGGTTCATCTGCACTGAAGCAAACATGAACAATTAGGAGCTTGCAACAAGAACAGAGAAACAAACAGGAACATCAATGCCTATACTCACGTATTTCTATCACACTCATAACATTGAAAGCAAGAGCCTATATGTGGACCTGTTTTAACAGCCCAGCAGAAAGATACCGCATGAGATGGCCATCAGGGTGCCTTGCCGGACGCTCCTCATAGCTCTCGTCGGAATACTTCAGCAAGGTTATCTCGTTCGTGGTTGGAAGTACTCCCTGTTTTAAGAACCTGTCACCGAGTAGCGCATTGATGACTGAAGATTTTCCAGAGTTGAACTCACCCTACACTTTAGAAGAAAACAGAGGTCAGATTGTAACAAAAAAAGAAAGTGACGTTCTCTCACCACTACAACCAGCAGAAAAAGTTCTTCTAGCTGCTTGACCGCATCAACGAGCAAGCCTACTTCCTCCATCTGTAATGAAAGTACAATTAGAAAACTCAAGAAAATGTTCGGTATTGTACCTGTGGTGACGCCTCTTTGATGATCTCAACAGCAGATGTAAGTATAGGCCGCTCCTCTTCGATGAGAAGCTTCGCTTGTTGCTCTATCGAGCTCAAAACAGCCGCTGCTGCAGTCGACGAGGATTTAGCACCTTCGCCATTCAAGCTCAATCCTTTCCCGGATTTAGTATAGACCGATGACGCAACTTTTGAAGCAAGGTCTGTAACGAAACTCGAAACTTCGGCGGCCGCTGGCAAAGAGTCGAGTATAATCCCACCGGCACCAACTTTGAGAAGTTTCACAGCATCCTCTTCTTGACGAGCCCACTCCAAAAACACAGGAATCTTCACCCGCTTGCAAATGCCTTCCACTAGAGCTTTAGCACTGGCTGACGATGCTTGCTCGCATTGTAGCAGCAAAAAATCTGCTCCTTCCGTGATCGTTGCAATCTCGGCGGACTGATAAGAGGTGACTCTTCTTGCAACCAGCGGAAGCACCACAGCCTCAGGCATTGCGTTTTGCATCATCCTTCTCGCAACCACGGAAGGAAGGCCTGCTCAAACAAAGGAGGACAAAGAACTCTCTGAGTACGTAAACTTAAAGAAGAGAAGGCCTTTTCCTACCTTGATCTGACAAAACCACACCATTTGATCCAGCAGCAGCAGCAATGTCCACCCTCTCCACGATCAAAACATCCGCTCTTCCTCTAACGATGGACATGACAATTCGCGCAGCATCGTAGAATCTCAAGCTATCTTCCTTTCCATCCTCGAGAATTACCAGATTTAATCCGGCTGCCACCGCCGAGTCGAGCACTGCCTTCTTCTCCTCGCCATCCTCCAAAATATCCTCCGCCTTGAGCCTCAATCCTAGTCCTGGAAGCCTCACAGACGCTCTCCTCGTCCCCCCTGGAAAGACGCCAGCACTAGCAGCGGCAGCATTTGTGGCCAACACGCAAGATCCCGGCGCGCGCTTGTGTGATCGCGAATGGGAGAAGCTTAGATTGCGGAGGAGCGCAGGGATTTGCAATGGAGCAGTGCTGGGAAGTGGAATCTGGCAAATTTGCTGTGAGGATGTCGATGGCGCGGCATGGATTCGTGCTACTGCATGAGCAGCACTGGAATCGCGGATCATTCTGGCGAGATTACGATCATCGTATAGCAGCAGTACCTCATCCGCGCCTTATCCTACCACTCGCAATCCAGGATTTCTTACGCAAAGAAACCCACATTTTCCAAAAGCCCTAAAAAACCAGCTCTGCAGGGGTTTAGGGATTTTGCGCTCGGCGCGATGGCGGTAAGCGAATCCTGTGAGCTGCGTCTTCTCCGCTGCGCGCTGCGAATCAATGCGGCTCCGATCGATCCGGTACGCGCCAGCACAGACGTCGAATCATCGCTACTGCAAGCGGTGGATTTCATAGAGCAGGGCTTGTATTCTCGAGTGGCAGCAATGGAGGTTATGCGTGAGATCTTCGGCGATGTCAGCTATGATCCTAGTGTTTCTGGGAGGATCTTCTACGACAAGATTTCTAGAAATGTGCGGAGTTTCGTGGAGAAAGAAGCAAATGAAGCTGCGTCAATGCTGGTAATGGCTGCAGGGGTTTCGTTCTTCTGCGTTTTCTTACAGTCCAACTTCACAGGGTAAGTTCTCTATCAACGATTTTTCTTTCCTTCTTGTTAAGTTTGTGTTCTTCAAGGCCGGAGCTTGACGTTCCAGCTTTCCCTCTCGATGCTATCTCGAAGATGGAACCTTGGATTGCAGCCTCAGAGCAAAGCTGGGATACTTGGGCTCGTAGCGAACTTATGGTGGACGGGTGCGATCTCCAGGGAAAGTGCAATTGTCCTCAGGTAACTCTTTTCTTTCTGAATTGTCGCTTACGTATGCTCTCCTTCTTCTCTCAGTACCTTGTTGTTGCAAAGGTTATGTTTGAGGCTATCAAAAATATCAAGGAGCCAGCGACACGGGTGTGGTGGATCGCGCGGGCTTTATTTTGCCAGCAGAAGTCACTGGAGGAAAGGTCTCCTACTCTTTTGAAAGATGTTGCTAGTGGCTATGCGGCAGTTGTCAAGTGTTTTGGCACTAAGTTTCTGAAAGATTGCTGCGGGTGGTACAGCCTTGTTTCTCTGGAAGAAGAAAACGCAATTGCTACAATGGCTTTCACAGAAGCTGCTTTGGTGGAGTATTATTATGGTCATGCGGACGAAGGACGGTGTGTATTACTGTTTCTTTTATCTATTGCTCTAATTGACTTATCTGGTGCAGACTTTTCGTTACTCAAGCAGAAAAAACTGCTGGATTGGTGTACTCCGTCGAAGGTGCAATGGGATTTCGTAGGCAATACCAAGTAAGACGTTGAAATACTTTTCTTTCCCTAGTTTGAAATTCTTGTTCGACCGAGTGTGCAGAGTGATCCGACTGCGCAGATGGTTCTGAAAGATGAATCGAACCTTCACGTCCTTGAGAGGGTTGATAAACCTGCTGAACAAGGTGACGTACTGTTATATCCAAGGCTGGAAAGCTCAAACATTGAGTTCCTGCACCAGAAGGCTCTTAGTCCAATACACCAGGTTCTAATTCTTGCTCGTTGCTTGGATGTGAAGAAGAAAAATGCTGAAAATGAATTAAGAGGTAAAGGGATTTTTGTTTCATGGTTTGAGCTATAGCTGTCTTTATATCAGACTGGGAAATGGCGCCGTTTATAGAAGCTGTCGACGCTCAGCAAGCCTCGCCTTTTATGGTACCATACAGGTTTTTTGCAATCGCGCTCATCTAAGTGTTTTGTCTTTTCAGGTCAAGACCTGTTGTAAACTCCTCCGTGTAGAGTGGGAAAAATCACGCGGTCCTACATGCGAGAGAGCATTTCAGACTATGGACGACATTGTAAGTCTAGTTAGGGAGTTGTTCCTAAAACTAATTCAACTCGTAGGTGTCAAGCATCCGGGATGGCTCATGTAATCCATCTGAAAGAATGGAACTTTTGTTCTGCGTCTCATCTCCTTGTCTTCAAGCTCTTCTCAGGTATGTTTTCCCTGTTTCTCTCGTACTAAAGGTCTGATTTTGATTTGGTATAGGCAGTATGCTAACACGTTGGTTAGCATTGGTAATATCGGAGAGGCTCTCAGCCTTTTTGAGAAACTCGAGTTGTGGCAGAGCGTTATTGACTGCTATCGGTTCGTTCTTCGTGTCAGTGGAATGCAACTTTACAGGATCGTTTCAGTTTGCTCGGAGACAAAGCAAGAGGAGTAAGTCTTATCAAGGAGCGTCTTGAGATATCACCGAATGACCCAAGGCTGTGGTAAGTATTTGTGCTGTCTTTTTCTTGTAGTCCTAAGATCACTTGTGCAGGTGTTCTCTAGGAGACGCCACTAATGACGACGCATGCTTTTTGAAGTCTTGGGAAGTTTCTGGGCAGAGATATGCAGTTGCACAGGTAAAAACTCTTTTTTTTTTGCTTTTCTTTGTTTAATGCGCTTGGTGTACAGCGTTTTCTCGCTCGTTCTGCGATGAATAGGAAAGAGTATGAGGAGGCGGTAAAACACTGGTATGCACTTCTGGTGATGCTAGTACAGTGTTAACGAGGTCACTAACAGGGATCTGGCACTTTCACTGAACCCGTTGTACTCCGACGGCTGGTTCTCTGCGGGGTTTTGTGCATTAAAGGTAACCGTCTAGAACCTGTATTTTCTTAACTGAGTTCTGGTTTTTCAGTGTAAAAAATATGACCAGGCCTTACATGCATTTGTGCGGACAATACAGCTTGATCCGGAACATGGAGAAGCTTTCAATAACATTGCCGCATTGTAAGTAAAACTTTTTTCTCTTTAATATAAAGTCGCTTGTGTTCTTACAGAAACATGCGCAAGGAAAATCTGAAAGAAGCAAGCACCGCATTCCAACAAGCAGTGCAGTTCAAGTGGGTCCTTTTTCCTGCCTATGTCCATGTATTTCTAATTTGATTGATGTAGGCGGAACTCCTGGGAGCTGTGGGATAACTACGCACACGTCCTTGTTAGTCTCGGCAATTTTGCGCAGGTATTCCTCACCACTTGCGTTTTTCTTAACTAATTCTATGCAATCTCTCAGGCAATACCCGCAGTACGACAGGTTTTCGAGCTGTCACCCAGAAATGTTGACACAGGCTTGCTAGCAAGAATCATTGACGTGTTCGAAGAAAAACAACTCTTTACAAGTGAAACTCCTGCCGAAGGCATGACTGATCACGAGAGAAAACGGCTAATAGAGATGCTTGGAGAGCTGATATCAAAGGTAGATCCACAAATGCTTGTGAGCTAACTCCTTGTTCTTTTTTGTCATACAGATGGCCTCGAGTGGCAATTACGGGGGAGATGTCTGGGGCGTAAAGGCACGATGGCACAAAGTTCTCGGCGACCGACAGGCATCAACCAACGCCTTCTTGAGACAAGTCCGAGCATACCAGGTAGAGAAATCTCCAAACCATCGTCCAGCCCTCACAAATCGCACTGCTTAAACAGGGATCAAACTGGCAACACGATGAAGCCCGCTTCCGAGCTTTCGCCGCCGCCTCACTCGGACTGTGCCAGGAGTACATAGCGATCGGTGGTAAAAAGGAGCTAGCAGCCGCGCAAAGGCATCTCACAAACACGCTCAAACAGGTACTACTTCGTTTCCCGGCGAAAAGCTCACTCTCTTTTGCGTTCGTGCCCAGGCCGACGATTTCAAAGACTCGGAAGACTACAAGGCCTTGGAAAGCATGCTGGGCTCACTCGCCAACTCGCTCAAGATCCCGGAATGACGATGGAATCTTTTGAAGATTCACGTGAATATTCACAAGATTCTTGCCAGAAGTTTGGAATCTTGGCTAGGGTTTTGGCTAGGGCAGGGGAATGGTGCGCGGATACAAGCAAGAGCATGTGTACAAGCATCCGTGGGATCGCGTGACGGCGGCGACATGGCGCAAGTACCAGGATTTGGACAACAAGCCTCAGCTCTCCCACGTCCTGAGCGTGGACACGATCGCGCGTCGCGTGGACGGCGCCACGGGCGTGCTGGAGAGCACTAGGTTAGTGTCGGTGAACGCGCCGTGCCCCTGGTGGCTCCAGCGGATCATCGGCGATAGGGTGTGCCACTGCATCGAGCGATCGAGCGTGGACGCGGCGGCGCGGACAATGCAGATCGTGACGCGTAATGTGACGCTCAAGGATTTCGTGGAGGTGGAGGAGAAGTGCTGGTGCTCGCCCCACCCCCAAAACCCCGATTGGACGCTCTTCCGCCAGGAGATGAACATCCGCTGCTCCACGCTCTCGGCGCTGGCGTCGCTGGCGGAGAAGATCGAGCAGCGCTGCATCGAGAAATTCCAGCAAAACAGCGCCAAAGGGCGCCAGGTGATGGAGCAGCTGTGCGCCTTTCTCGAGAAAGAGTCGTCCCTGGGAGGATCTTGACAGATTCCCTCGTCGTGTAGGGTTGATTCGCGCTTTTTTGTTAAAAAACAAAATAAATGGTTTCTATGGCGGCGGAATCTGGCCGTCGGATGGCGGGGTGCTCTCGGCCGTCCGATGGGGATCCGGGCCCTCACACCCGATTGGCTCAAATTTGAAGTTTTGGGAGGTGGTGTTTAAATAGCTGGAGTGCTTTCTAGCGCCTCTAGGGCATCCCGGGAATCGATCGAAAATGTCCGGGGCGGGAGGGCGCAAGGGCAAGAAGAAGAGCGTCTCAAAGTCCGCGAGGGCGGGCTTGCAGTTCCCGGTGGGGAGATTAGCGCGCTACCTCAAGAATGGGAGGTATGCCAAGCGCGTCGGCAGTGGAGCGCCAGTCTATCTCGCCGCGGTTCTCGAGTATCTTGCTGCGGAGGTTTGTTTCCTCTTCTCTCTCGTTCTCGACTCTTACCTATATTTCGACTCGCTAGGTTCTCGAGCTGGCTGGCAATGCCGCCAGGGACAACAAGAAGACGAGGATAATCCCCAGACACATCCAGCTCGCCGTGAGGAACGACGACGAATTGGGGAAGCTCCTGCAAGGCGTGACGATCGCGCATGGAGGCGTGATTCCACACATTCACGGCGTGCTCTTGCCCAAGAAATCTTCCTCCGGCGCTGGATCTGCCGAGAAGAGCCCCAAGGCCGAGAAGTCTAAGTAGAGATTCAAAACAAAAAAGAGGGAGCTCGCTCTTCTCGTTTGTATAATAGCTAATCTCCCCCAAAATTTCGAAATTTTATTCTAGATGAGCGCCCAGGATCTCTTCCCCGCCATTGGTTTGTTTTTCTTTACAGTTTGATAGGCTGTAGACTAAGCTAGGGTTCCATGGCGATGGCGGTGGAGCTCGCGTCGACGTTCTTCTTTCTCGCGATGACTTGCTTGATCAGAGCCGATGTTAACAAGTAAGATCTTCCCCTGTTTGGATGTCTGGTAGAAATGCGATCCAATGCAGTGTCTTTGGCGACAATGGACGAGCGCTCACCCCTCCTCGGGGCTGGAATTCCTTCGATTCTTACTCCTGGTCCGTCTCCGAGGAAGATTTCTTGGAGAATGCAGAGCTCGTGTCGAAGTATCTCAGGAATTTCGGCTACGAGGTAAGATTTCGCCATGGATAGTGTCGCTGGAGCTAAGATTGTCGCGCTCGGCAGTACGTTATCGTGGATAATCTCTGGTTCCGGAAGGTGGAACCCGGTGTCTCGTCTTTCACGAGTGGCACTGACACACTGGACGCGTATGGCCGGCCTTTGCCCGATCCAGACCGCTGGCCTTCGTCGAGAAATGGCCAGGGATTTCGAGAAGTTGCCGATCGCGTCCATCAGCTGGGTCTCAAGTTTGGAATCTCGGTCATTCGTGGCATCCACAAAGCTGCTGTCGAGCTAAACACTCCAATCTATGGATCACAGGTATGGCTTCTTTCCAGTTCAGTGATTGTTCTAAGATCCATCCAAACAGGGCAGTCGGAGTCCATACAAATGGAAAGCCCGCGACATCGCGGTCGTGGGACAGGATTGCTCGTTCATGCCCGATAGTTTCATGGGAGTGAACGTAAGCTCCTATGGTGGGCGACTCTATCTCAAGTCACTATACAGGCAGTATGCTGAGTGGGGCGTCGATTTCAGTACACACGATTTCCCTTCACACTGATTCACAAACTAAAGCTAAGGCTTGTAAGTTCGTCTTGTTCAGCTGGCTTGGAAGAACTAACCGATGCATGGCAGTTAAGCACGACTGCGCTTTTGGGGAAAGGGACCTCCATTTGGAAGAGCTCGTGGCTGTATCTGAGGTAGATGTTGCATACTTTTGGTGGAAAAAAATAACAGGCAAGAGTCTTTGGTGCATTGGTGCAGGCTATCCTTCATACCGGTCGTCAGATTGTTTACTCAATTGCACCCGGCGAAAACGCAACGCCTGTCATGGCTGCTGCGATAGCCAACATGACCAACTTGTATCGTGTGTCAGCACATATTTGGGATACATGGGTGGAGTTGGAACCGGCCTTTAACATCGCGAGGTAGAGCTGTGGAACTTCAGGAGTATCGCTAATTTTTCTAGTTGAAAACAGGGATTTTGCGGCTTCTGGCCTTGTTGGAGCGAGTGGTCTCGGTGGTGGTCGTTCGTGGCCAGACCTGGATGTTCTTCCTTTTGGCTGGCTCACCGATGGAGGTTCGTTTCTTTGTTTCTACTTTTGTTTTTTCTAAATCTCGACAGTCTTTAGACACAGATAATGGACCTTATCGGTCATCAAGACTTACCGATTCGGAAATGAAAACACAGGTGATACCTTTGATTACTTTTACGTATTGCTTATAAGAGTATTGTTTTGTCGTGTTGTAGATGACGCTGTGGGGCATGGCAAGATCTCCGTTGATGTTTGGTGGGGATATGCGGCACCTAGACCAAACAACACTTGATGTTCTTACGAATCCCACTGTTCTTGAAATTAACTCGAATAGCTTTGGAAATACAGAGGTACAATTTTGGTTCGCAAAAGCTTCTGACCAACGCTTTCTCATTTGCCAGATATTGCGATTTGCAACTGACACAATCAAAGTAGCTGAATGTGGTGGCTCGAATCATACCAGATGGAACACCTCACACAATAGTTCTCAAATATGCTGGAGACGAAAGAACAACTCTGAAGGCTGCTACAAGTGGATACCACACGCCAACAGGTAAAGTCTCTCAAATCATACTGTGGCCATCAACCTTACGCTTGTTGAAGTCAGGACGAACACCGGCCACAACCTTGGTCGAGTTTTTGACACCAACAAGACATGCCTTGATGCCAAGGGGAGTCATGGGAAAAATCGAAGCGAGCACTTTTCACCTTGTCGCGACCATCCTAGCCAGGTAACGAGCTTGCAAGCAGTTCCAAAACCAAATTTTCATAACTTAAAGCTGCACAGACATGGAAGCTCACACCATCCGGCGATCTTGTGAACGATCACCTGGGAAGATGCGCGATCAGTGTGAGCGAGGACGATTTGACACGGATATGGGTTTCCTACGGGCACTCAGGTACTTACTACTCGTTTTTTTTTCGGTTTCTACCAAACAAGAAACTTTGGACTTCCAGGAGAGGTCTATGTTGCCTTCTTCAATGCTAGCCCGAAGAAGACCCAAATGTCCATCACGCTCGAGGAGCTCCTGGACGAGTTCTACACGTCCCTGGCGGTAGCGAACAGCAGCTCGGTGATCTTCAACGCGCACAACAAAACGAGATGGCGGTGCCTGGGCGAGGAAGTATGGAGTGGCAAGAGGGTGGAAGAGACGCACTCCATATCTTTCAGGGTGGACGGCCATGGATGTGCGCTCTTTGTCCTCTCGTGCAACTACAACCTTCGCGGCAGGAATATGAAGACTCTGTCCAGGGTGCTCCTTGCGTCTTTTGTGGGGATTGTTGTCATCCTCACGCTTGTCAACCTTGTGAGGTATTGCTGGTTGAGCCAGCACAAGCATAGGAAATAAGCAATTACACACACAAAGCACACATCGTTGGTCACTACTATGAAAATAGAAATATGGTAATTTCGATCAGATGGGCCGTGACAAAGCCGTTTGATGCCCATGTGTGGCCATGGGATTGATTGTAAGGAGCTCTTATCGCATTTTCACGCTTGAGAAGTTTCTGGAAGCACGAGAAGCTGGCTTTGGATGTTGCAAACACCAGAAATCCTGGCGAATACAGAGTGGCAGGAATGGTGAAGCGCTCAGACTATGCTGGTATTCTTGGGTCTGTTGTTGAGACAATGGAACAGCCATGTGGTTGAAAATGCTCAAACTTTATGATGCTATCTCACAAGACAAATTGGAAGGCAATCCCATATTTTAAAGCAATGCCACCAAGTTCCTAGCTTCCATGCGAGAGGTGGATTGCTATTGTTGCATTGTGGGGAAGGAGAAAGAAAAAAACCAGTTAAGAAAAATTTGATCATAGAGAAGTCAAAATATATAAGCAATCTTAGAGTGCAAAAGCTACTCCTCACAGCATAGCTATTCATTCTTAGTATTATATATAACTTGCCATATCATTGTCAGTTTTATTTGGATCTTCCCAACAACTACCACATTTACCAGAAGTATTTTAATCCAATTTCTTTGTTTGTGTTTGTAGCTAATCATTAGGGAAGAAATAATCAATATTTATTATGCTTAACTATATATTAGATGGCCAAGCTGGGACCATTCCGTCTTTGCTAGAGCAAGTTCAAGAGGTTTCAAGGAGTTCTAGAGGAGGCCTAAGATGCCAGGTTCTCCATGCAATGCGGCTGCAAAATCGCCACACATAATAAGCATCACATGCATATGAAGTTGACTACTTGGCTGAAAGTATGAAAAAGACTAGCAAAGAGGCATTATGTGGTGGTGTAGGTCATCCACAAGTAGAAAGTATATGAGCTCTAGTGATTTGCAAAATGAAGCACCCAATTATTTTGAAAATCGAAAGCAAACCTTGATATGTTTGTTTATTGTGTTGTCTCTATGTAAAGTTGTGATCCTAACATAGTACTAGGGCTATATGAGAGTGATGACACTACTCATAAGCTAGAGAAGAAAGTGTCATCAAAGTTAGTGCAAAAGTTGCACATCCGCCAATGTTTTGTTGTCAAGTAAGTGTAAGATGGGACCACTCTATCTTTGCTGTAGCAAGTTCAGAAGGCCTCAAGGATTTCTGGAGGAGGCCTAGGATGACATTGAAGCAAATTAATTCTCCATGTAATGTGGCTGCAAGATGGTATGAAGGTTCAAGGTGGAAGTGCATGGCCTTGTGAGAAAAATTAGAGCTTGTGGCAAGGTGGTGATCTCTTGTCTGCTGTGAGGAAGTAGCTTTAAAGTGTTGAATTCAGCTTGAGATGCTCTTGAGGATCTGGTGGTTGAGTGAAGTGTTAGGGACTATGAAAGATATGATGATCACTTCAAACCACAGCCCGAGCTGCATCTCCAATGGTTTGCATGATGAGATGGTTAGACTAATCATGTTGGTGTTGAAGGATAACAAGTTCAGGTCATGGATGATGATCAAGTTGTCTCTCCAACATTGAGGCTGATGTTTCCATGTTGTCTATAACATTGAAAGTTGCCCTAGTAGCTTTTGGAACATTGAGAGTGTTGTCATCCATGTCTTGAGCATTATCCATAGCCAGGGCTGGGTAGTTTTTGAGCTAAGCTCATGAGCTGAGCTTAAGTCAATGAAAGTCAATGAAAGTCAATATAGTCCACCAAATACAAAAGTTGATGTTTAAATGATTGGTTCGGGACGAACCAACAATTCTATTCAAAACTTAAGATATATTTTCAGTCCAAGAAAAAGCTAAATAATATAAATCTAATAAGAAAATAAATATCATAAGTCAAAGAAGAAACTCACTAAAAAATTCGACTAAAAAAAAAAAACTAAACTTAGTCTTTCTCGGCATCCACATCCACAAAAGAAGGAGTTCGTATAATATTATGCTCTCTAACTGTGTATGAGCTTGTGCCATTGCTTCTGCATAACATGGCAAATTATAACCCACATCATTGATCCACCTAATATACACAACCATGATGGAATTACTATAAGGAAAAATTTATACTTTATTATCACCTGTTATGCAATGTCCCAAGAACACTTTCAAATGCACTCTCCTTCTCTAGTGCAAAACCTGCATGTTCAGTCTCTTTAGCCGCTAGCACCATCAAACCAAAACCTGTTGTAGCATCAAGCATAATCCTCTTAGGAGGACAAAACAACTCTAAGAGGATTTGCATGGCCTTTGGTGAACAGTGTCGATAACCAAGGAACTTTATATGATGGTCCTCATTAATGACATTTGGGATGATATCTGTTGAGCTATCATATCCTGGCAATGCCAAACTTGCACGCTCATCAACTCGTGTAATACTGTGATGGCAAGAGTAGCAGTAGAGAGCATGGTAGTTCCATGCTAAAACCTACAAGGAAAAGAGGCAATCAATTTAAGATATGAAAAATAAGGAAATGCAAACCTTTTGGATTCAGCCACTTGCTCCTTTTGTTTCGACTGGGATGTTTGAGAGTAGGCAGTCTAATGCAAACTCAACCAATCTAGAGTCATCATTCTCCACCATCGTTGCAAGAAGACCTCCCCAAAATAAAGAACGGGGAAGAATGACTATCATAATGCCCTCGTATTGCAACACCTTGGATGCCACATCCACCACTTGAGAAATATGGTCCGGTCGAAGGATGTTCCAGAATGGAGTGTCACCTTGTAAAGGTGGTAACCCATTAGATAGATTGAAGAATGCGAGGTCGATGCCAAAAGTATTGTTCATTCCCAATCCTCGCATCCATCGATGGAACATAGAAGACTCTTAACTCACGTTGTTGGAAAGTTGAAAGTAGTCCTCAATAACTATTTCCACGTTGCCAACACTTCCCGTAGGAGAAAGAAGGCGAACTTGAATAGTGTTTAAAACCAGGAAATATTAAAGTTAATACATGTTATTTTTCATACATGTTTATGTGAAGCCGATGAAAATAACTCTTGGAGGTCATCCTCTATAGTAGTGGGGAGGGATGGAAAGAATGCATTTGTACATCGACGTATAGAGTGTTGGCTGGTCTCTCCGACATCTACAACCAAATTACAATAAGCAAGTCATTGGAAATCAAATTCTTACTCTCTTGGACGTCCTCACTATGGAGCTACCTTCGTACATTTTGAGCAGTTGGGGCTGGACGAGTAGAGGCAATAGGATCTAGGGAATGAGCAATTGCTATAGGATGAGATGGGGCAGGAGAGTTTTCAGCTGGGTTCTCCACTCATTCGTCTTCGGTCTGCTCAATATGAATCTCGTCCCTGTCTTGAGGCATCTCCACTCCCTCCAAAAGTGCCTCTACAATAAAGTAGAAACATAAGTTACTACTGGGAAATTTTACTCATCAAACCTAGATGACACTCGAGGTAGAGATCAAGCTCAAAAGGTGACAATGGCATTTGCCTCCACAACTCCAAGTACTATGGACAAAGTTCTTGCTCCCGCGCAATGGAACACTAGAACTCTAGCTCATATATGCTAAGTTTCTTCCCACCAGTTAAGAGCTTGAGAAAAACACTTGTTGTGTACACTAGAGCACCTGGGCAATGATTTAAATACCTACAAAAGAGCCATGATTAAATAAACAAGTCAATTTCTTGCAATATACTTATATGCCATGCAGCGTGAGAAAAATGGTTGGCCCGGCTAATTCTTGAAATCTATAGAGTTTGAGCTGCCATCAGGAAGCCATCCATCCCCAAGCTCTTAAAGGGAAGCTCAGACATATTCTGGAAATGTTATGCCGGTGCGGGCACTAGTAAGGAACTTTGTATCCTATACTTGAAGTAGCTTCTCAACAGCTGCAATACTCTGAGTGATATAGAGTTTCTCCTTCATCACATTCTCAAGTTTGCTCTCCAACTTTTTATCATTGTTACGATGTCAAGTGTGAGGAGTTCCAAGCAAGAGGTTTGTTTGTTGAAGGAGAGCTTGCTTTTTGTGATGTTATAGATTAATTCTTCAGGTGCTTTACCATTTCCTGCAAGGACAAGGATTTCAAAGTGGAATGAGAAAGATAAAAGGGATTAACTTACTGCCACGAGAGCATATCTCTACAATGCAATCCAACCAATCTTTATCACGGCGAATGTCTGCAATTGCAAGTAGCTTCTTCACCTTTGATTTTTTTGAGTTCAAAATGCGCTGCTCAATTTGTCACAGTTCAAGATTCTTTTGCACCTCATCCATCACGTGCGTAATCTTCAAATATGAGTTTTGCTTTGCCTTGACAATTGGCTAAAAGAAAAACTTGTGTGTAGAAAACACAAGTTCATGCAAGAAAAGGATACCTTTGCCCAGACTGCAACCAAAAAATCCATAGGCACCTAATACCAAGTAAGCAACTCTTGCCCTTTACGTGCTACAAGCTTTGCTTGAACCGCTTCCATAACTTCACGACTATACAACATTTAGATTTCGTCAAGAGAAAGCATGCCAACATATTGAAAGTGCTCGATATCATGGACCAAGGTATGTGCTTGGAAAGCAAACTGATTAAGCCTGTAACATAGTTGGTGAGAACAAAGGTTACAAGTAAAAGATTCTTACATGTTGATTTTGTGACATGCCAAGTTAAGCCTCACAGCTTGGTTTCGATCTTGTGGCTCCACAAGTGTTATTGGAACACAAATATGTCGTTTGTCATTGTCCTGGAACTTCTCTTGGATACACCTCCAAAACGCAAGCCACCAGTGGTTTCCATCAATAATGAAGAACATCCGGCCTACAAAGGCTTGTGTCTCCTTATGGCATGCCATCAAAGTATCAAACTCCTAAGATTTCCTTTGCCATATTTGATCCCAAGTCTGCTCAATCTCATGAGTAACTATGTCTATGCGATTTGTTCCGGGGAATGATGACGACACAATAAATGATCTAGCAGTGTGCTTGAATCCAACCTCTGTGAAAGAGGTATAATAGCCATGTTGAGGTCGTGGGCTGAGCGCACCCAATGACTCTGCTTAAGACGGCAAAGTGGAATCTCAAGATGTTGGGATCCTTTCCAAGCCATTTCACCTAACACCCTGCTGATAGTTCGTTCTTGAGCCTGGACAATAGTCTCGCATACTCGCTCATTCAAGATCGTGTCAGCCTCTAGCATAGTTACCACCTCATTTCTATGACCTTCAGGAGCAGCAGCATGTCCACCATTTCCACCACCAATATCTGCCCCACCACCTATAGCACCTGGTGCCTCATTTCTGCCACCAAGTTCCACACCACCACCTATGGCACTACCACCAGCAGCCTCTCTTGTGCTATAGCTAGCTTCTGCATTTCCACGCTCTCTAGAACCATCTAGCTCTTGCATGCTAACACTTGGATCAGGATCAACCATTACTTGGATCTGGACACCACTGCTCCCACCATGGTCTTCCTCCAAAGTAGCGCTTTGAACTTGTGAGGTGTCTCTAGTGAATCTAGCACAACGATCTAGTCGTTTTCCTGGAGAACGGGTCCATTGAGGTTGACCGGCACGCTTCTTCTGTTGTGGCATGATTTATATATCTGCATGAAAATGACAAATAAACTTGAGTAAACATTAAAAAAACCATGAAGTAGTTCCCTTGGCACTAGGAAGATTGGTTCGTCGCCGAACTGATCTTCTCAGCACCAAGGGAAAAAAAAAGAAAAGAAAAGAAGAAGTTCCCTTGGCACTAGGAAGATCAGTTCGTCACCGAACCGATCTTCTCAGCGCCAATGGAATGACAAGAGAAAAAAAAAACCCAGAATTTGATGTGCTGGGAAAATCAGTTTGCTGCTGAACCGATCATTCCAGCACGAAGCAGCCGTAAGGCGCAAGTTACTTGCGAGCTAGGAGCAAAAGATGGGGAGATGGAAAAGCAGCAAAGAGAGGCATACCTTGATTGAGGAGTGTCTTTCTAGTGTCTTGAAGAGCATCTAGCATTTTGATTGAGAAGCATCTTGAAGCATTCAAGCGTTTTTCTCTCACCCTTCCTTGCTCAAACCCTAGCAGTAAAACCCTAAAAATTAACGGTCATGATCAATGGTCACGATCAACGGTCACGATCAATTTTTTAATAGTACCTGGATATATTTATAACTATGAATATAGATTTCACGTGTTCTTTCCAATGAGACAATCATTCAATGCTTTAGATATTAATTGTATAATTGATTGTGAAAGGAATAATACTGTTGAAATGAATGGGGTTATGAGCGTGAGTCTCACTTTTGAAAGGAAAAGAGCATAGAGATGAGAGGGAGAACAAACAATTAATATTACAACTCTTGTAATTAATCGGCGCCTCTCAGCTCGAAAAGGTTGGTTCATGCGCAAACCAACCTTTTCCGAGTTCAACAGTATTATTCCTCTCACAATCAATTATACAATTAATATAGGTGGCTCTTTAACATTTTCATATATCTCTAGATTCTAAACAGTTGTATATTTTGTTAAAATCTTTAACTTGTCCTTTGCAAGGACATAGCTAATTAAAGCTCACAATACAGAAGAATATCTTTGTTCTTTCTTGTCAGTTTCTCCCCAAATTTTTTCTAAGTGCTTGAGCAAGGGGAAGATATGAGAGAATTCTACTTGAAGTTCGATCAAGAGCCTCTAATTGTTTTCTCTAAGAATGTTATAGGAGAGAGCTTCCTTTGCAGAAGATTCAAGTTGAAACCGAGATCAGTTAGTTTGGAGAATGTATGTCGGGATAAGGGTAATCAAATAGAAAAATCCATTCTTTTCGATAGTGGTGTGGGAAAGAATAGGATTCAGTGGGATCTTGATAAATGTACAGGTCAGGAGATTCTAATTATAGGATCTCCAAAACGAGCAAAGGAGAGTGCATCAGTTTCACAACCAACTATGCAAAGAGTGAAGGATGAAGTTGTTATTCTCTCTAGTGATGAAAGTGAAGAAGATGAGCTTCCCATACAAGTAGGTGTGTTCCTTTTGGACTAGTTTTTGAAGCAGTGGATAAGGCATTTTGACAATCTCGATCATTATGATTGGAATTAAAGGAGTTCTAGTACATGAGAGGTGAGGAGCTTTCGTCTTCCTATAATAGAAATATATTTTTCGAATTTCCACCGGCTAGTTTGTCAAGCAGGAAGAGGGGCATGGAGACGCGTCTTGATCCACATAATTGGTGCAGAGTAAAGACGACCCACTTCTCCCATTTCGATGGATCTGTGTCCATAGTCCATTGTGGTGGACAGCTTCAATGTGTCAATGAGAAATGCATTTCTGATCATGGCAAGAATAAGTGTTTTTTTGAAGGCTCAGCAATCAATCCCCCTAAGCGTGATAAGGTTGCTATAGGGTTTAGATGTCGCAAATGTGGGGCAACACCTATTTGTCAAGCATGTTGCGATGCAAAAATGTATTATTTTCAGTACATGTTGGATACCACCAATATGCAATAGAGGAAGGAATTTGTCGTGATTCTTTTTGCAATTTGAAGGCTATTGTTACTACAGAGGCTAGGAAGAAAAGTGCCGCAACTCCAAAGTGTGTTCAACAGTCTGTATTAAAGGACTATGTGGTGGACATGTTGCTACAAGCTAATGGCAAAAAAGAGTTCATGGAGAACAACTTGAAGGACCTGCTTCGAAATATGGATCCCATGACAAATTTAAACAAGTATAAGTTAATACTTAACTCTGCTTTATCACTAGAAACACTCTTTTTTATAGCAAAATAAAGAATTGGATGCGAGAAGGGCGAGATGGAAAGTTTCAATCTGGATTGGATGCGATTTTAGAGTTCAAAAGAAAATGTCTCTATAAATTTATTCATGGGAGTTTGTTCATTGGCCAAGTGACTTCGAACAGTCAACACCCTTTCATCTTTAAAATGTCCACCCTTGGTCCTGCTTTTGGTGTGGACCTTGTACAACGAATGGATATGGACAGAGACGGGGACTTGGCTAATTCCTGGATCCATTTCGACTATATGGAACGAATTTCAGGTTGGTCAACAATGGGAGCTCATGTTTATGATCACAAGTAAGTGGTTATTCATTTTTTAAGGATCCATACCGATTTACATTATAACCATTCCTTCTATAGGTTGCAGTGCAACTTGACTATAGCTATAGCTGAATTTAAGGTTCAAGATTTCCAAGCACAAACCATTTTTTGGACATGTATATCCGAGGTTGTTGAACAGCGAACCGGGAAGAAACCCAACTTCTATGGTTTCATGGCAGATGCTACTGGTGCTAACTAGTTGGCTATATGACAAGTATTTGGAGGTGATAAAAGTCAGCCATTACAAGGTAGAGAGAAGAGTTGTGAGTTTCATTAGGCAAAGAGCGTTGAACATTGCCGATGCATCAAGTCTAGCTTCCATCATGAGTTCAAGCAGCTTTGTCAAGAATGGATGGATGCACCAACTAAAGAGGAGCACGAGGCAAAAGCAAATAAGATGCGCATATGGTGGCATGAAGGAGACAAAGTGCCAATTGAACACCTTCCACAAATGGAGTGTTAGCTTGCATGGTGGGAAGTTCAAATGTTTCAGTGGGGCTATTAAATTCTCCATGTAAGTTTTCTCTCATTTTCTTTTTTTGTCACATTCAAATGTTGCATTTTTCCTAGGATCAACCACTTGATGACATTGCACTTACACCAACAATTAATCTTTCTAAAAGCAAACATTGGAGTTGAAGAGCTTCCGAAGCAAGGAAAGGAAAAGTGTCCCTCTATAAAGCTACACTCTCCAACCTCACTAGATCTCTTGAGCAGTCATCAAAAGCTTTGGCTGCACAGGAAGCAAGGTTTGCTGGTACAAGTCCAAACTTAGACAAGCTTCGAGAGCGGGTTGGTAGAAGAACAACACAAGCAGCAGGATCAATATCTAAGATGGTGGGGGAAGTTATTACTGGAACTCTTATGGAATTAAGTTATGAACCACTTGGGGACATGAGGACAGCCCGTTTGAAGCATCGATAGACATTTGATAGGCCCAACATCACTCCTTCTAGCTCTCACTGTCCAGAGTTTGACTACCATTCTGTTCCATAACACCGGAGAAGAACTAAGGAACATGGAGTGGAGGAAGTGCCAATTGTTACACAAATAAATCCAGTGCTAGAGGTTGAGAAGATTATTGCTTGTGAGCTAGTTTCTTGTATCAATTGGGCAATTCGAAGAGTCAGTACCAAGAGTAATGCGTGTTGCTTTGGAATGATTGGGAGTTGAGGTCAGTGTCTTGCATTTGTGCGCTCAATGTAAGCAACCAAAGGGAACGACTTAAGAGACGATCCATGGGGTTCAAATATAGAGGGAAAGGGCCCATGAAAAAGAGTGCACCCCCTTTTCCAATCGGTTAAGGGTCTTGGGATACTTGGGGTTAAGCGTCCTTGGGCTTGAATAGTACTGGGTTGGGTGACCTCCTGGGAAGTCCAAACTCAAGAGCTTACACTCAAGTTCAAGTTCTTCAGCAATACCATGTTTCTAGGGCTGTTGAGATCTAGGGGTAAAAGCCCGCCAGTCAAGTTGGATTTACTGTTGTGGGACTGACTCAAGTTCAAGTTCTTCAGCAATACCATGTTTCTAGGGCTGTTGAGATCTAGGGGTAAAAGCCCGCCAGTCAAGTTGGATTTACTGTTGTGGGACTGATGTTATTCATACAAACCGGATCCACAGCTCAATTATCTCAAAACCAAATTCTATGCCAGAGGAGTGGCCAGTTGAGCGAAGCTGCAATCTTTTGAAAGAAGAGATTGAAAGTCTAGAGAGAGTTGGTTTCAAGCTAAAGACTTCCTCAAATGTTGCTATTGATACTGCTATGCCACTAGACCAGCATACACAACCAATTAAAAATGGGAAGGCTGTACAATATAGGTCTTCTATTTCAAAAAGTGCATAAGAGAAGATTAAGTTGGCAAAGGCATTGAAATGCACAATCACAAGGATAAACTACATCAGTGCTGTGGCTAAGGAGTTTGTTGTTGTGACTAAGTCGTCAAAGGGTATGAGCTACACTATCAGAATCTGCGAAAATCCGTCCTGTACCTATGTAGATTTTACACAAAGGGAGAACAAGGGAAAGGTATATTTAGCTTGCAAGCACATTTATTACATTTTTATGCAGGAGCTAAACCAAGATCCTAAGGTCGACCATCACATCCATCAAGCAAGCCTTACAATTGCAGAGCTTGAGAAGTGTTTCTAGATCACTTTTGGTGTTCGGATTTATATTTATATTTGTATTTTATTGATCAAATTTACTTGGAAATATAGATTAAATCAAAATTTGAAAAATGAAAAGATGTTGGTTCGGGACGAACCAATGTTTTCCTTGTGTTTGAGAAGTCGTGGGCTCAACTCATGAGCTCAAAACCTACCCGGGCTCGTCACTAGCCAATGCAAGACATAATAAAATAGGAACTCCTTACTGAGCTAAGTATGTTTAGTTAATAGTACGTAGGAATTTTGTCCTTATGCTTGTCCGGTCTAAATACACTCGAAATGCCTAGTTAACTCTATTAGTATAAGAGGGACTGATAAAGGGTCTAGCAATACTAACCTCTTGCCATCGTGGCAGTAAGAAAAGAATGTTTATAAGGACTGGCCAATAAATAACTTTCGATACCCAAAGTCATATTTGTGATAAATGTGCATAGTCGTGAACTCAGGTAAATGTTGTTGTTAGAAGTGTGTCACTGATTGGTCCTTGCAGTAATCGAAGTAAAATCATTGTGTTTTTTTTAGTGTTGGGATTTCTTTATCTAGCAAGGAGTTGATAGTATTGTTGTTCAACAGTCTTGTTTTTGGTTGCTGCTAGTACTCAAGAAAGTTGGTTATCGAAAAATAAAGTAATTGGTAAAAAAATTTCTTGTTTATGTGTTCCTAATAAATTGATAAAAGTGTGATAGAAAATATGACCTTAGTTTACTCACGTCAGTCTTTAGACTGTTACAAAGTGGTCAAACCAGATATACTCTTGCTTGTGCATACTTCCATCCTTCTTAGTTTTCTTTTTTCTTTGATACTTTGCTAGTTTCCTCTTTGTCTTTTATCTTCAAAGTAATTTTCTTGGCTATGCAATAAACACATCTCCTCTTCAGGTAACACTTGGTGTATAGGTTGATGCAATTCTGGAAACCACAAAAAAGATAATCCTTGTACCTAGTACATGTTCAGTCTCCAAAAGGACAATCATGTTGCTTCATTCGCTATCATTGATTTTCTTGACTCTCAAGAAAACATTCTTAAGTGTTAGGAAAAATTTTCTTATATCTTTAAAAAACTATCTTGAATCCCTTAGTCTTAAGTGTTCTTGAATGTCAGTTGTAACTGTGTTAATTTCAGTGGAGGCTTGTGTAATGGTTTTCTACCATCTTCAATTGAATTAGATAATCCTCTTTTTATTGAATTTCATTGAAATTTTCACAATCTCACCATCTTCATCCCTTTTTCTTTTCTTTAGTGTGTTTCTTGGTGTTTTTTACTTGGATTTCAGCTCTTTTTGCAATGTTTCTTATTCCACTATAGTTGTCAGTGAAAACTAAAAAAAATTTGGTGAAGTCAAGTTATAGTTTTGTTGCAAGAGCAAGAATGAATTTTGTGAAGAACTAGCTATGATGGTTTGCTACTATGGTTGCAAAAAACCTGATGTCATTGATCTTGCATTAGTACAGTAATTCTCACCCTAGAACAAGCTATCTAACACATGAATCAATTAAAAACTAACTTAAGACTTTCAATCCCTAAGAAGGCTTATACAAGTGGTCATGAGTAATGATAGGTATGACATCACTAAAATATTCCAAATTGCATTGGTGATAAACTAGAGTACATAGGGATAGGGATTGAGTGCTAACTCTCCCTCTTAATTACTCCTATATAGTGGCAACCACCACTTCTTTCTGAGTCTTGACTGTCAAGATTGTAACCTTGAGTGTTAAGGTCGTAATCTTGACTATCAGAAAAATGTTCATATGCATAGTTCATTTATTGTGTTTCAGCCAACAAATGAGTTTTCCTAAAAAAGTCAAGTGTGCTTGACTAATAACAATTAGGAATTCTGTCCTTTTTCTTTTCTAGCCAAGTGCACATGCAAAGATTAGTTTCTCAATCAGCTTAACTGGAGACTGAAAAGTGTTCAACAATACTAACCTTATACTGTCATAGCAGTAAGGAAAGAATATCTGAAATGACTAGCCTACAGATAACTTTTAATACACATAGTCACATTGGCATCACTTTCCCCCCCTTAGGGAAGATCAACATCCTCATCGATGCATACTTTAATTTAGATCACCATCAAGGAAATAACTCCAAAAAAAGTTTATAGTGTTCACAATTTCTGAGAAATGCACCAACTTAAATAAGTTAAGAGGCAACCTCTCTATCTAACACAAATGTGTTACAACACAGACACTTTTCTAACCGTCACCAACAAGGAAATGACTAACAAAGTTTGCCACCCTTGCTATTGTAAATGTCACCCAACTTTTAAAAAATGATATACCCCTATCTACAAATGACAAAAAGAGAGAAGCCAGAGGCTCTAACCATCATGAGCAAACAAACCAAGCCTATTGGTAAGCTTTATAAATAGGTAATTAGAGTTGTTTATATGGTCATGCCCTTTTAACAAAATAAAGAACATTGAGAAAAAAGTAGGTGATATAACAAGTCAATAATAGCTACTCTATGACTAAAGATGTCACCATATACAGGAAGTGCCAAAGCCAATCTACTTATACTAGCCCAAACCCAAAAATTAACAAATGAACAACATCAAAGTCAAAGACAATGATATCTTAAAGATTAAATTATCAATGAATAAATCTTAGGCTAGAACATAAAAGTATTCCAAGTAAGTTATCATCCAATAAACCAAAATTAAAGTATAAGAACCAACCACTGAGATCATATAGGTGAAAGTCATAGGATTAACTATCAAACAAAATTAAATGGCAAATATATCATCAAGAAAACTCAATGATAAAGCTTAATTACCAAAGATTATAGATAGCTATAGTGTATATAATCATGAGATGAGATTTAGATATATTATCACTATAGATCCTTAGAATCTTGGGGGATAAATGAGGATAAAATAACCACTAATAAGAGCTCTTATCAAGCAATTACCCTTTTTTTAGTTGGTTTAAGAGGAGAGAGATAGAGTGTGCTATATGTGATATTAAAGAAAATGGCACAAGATCGATTCCCATTGATTAGTGGCTACTTAAAATATAATATACCCTTAAATAAAGTATATTCCTACCCTTAAAATTGAAATATCCACAGACGAAAGTATCCACTATGAGACTGCCATACAAGTAGTTGCTTCATATAGAATAACTGATTTATATAATGAAAGGATTAGTAAATTCAATTAGAAATGGAGGTGTTAATTTCCCTTGGCTCAATAGGGTTTGTTAGTCAATAGTTAATGAAGATGTTGATATCTCTAAAAGGGGGGTGAGTGTAGTATATAAAATTTGGATATACTGTCACTAGGGATAAAATAGTCATTAAAAGTTCTCTTATCAAATAATGGCCCATTTGGTTTAAGGGGAGAGAGGTACAGTGTGTTACAATAGCATGCTAAATAATTTATGAAAGATAGCTCAAAGAATACAAAGTATCACCAACGAGGAAGTAAAATGTTTGCAAATATATCACTCAAAAGAAATAACATTTAATCTATCAAAACCAACCATAACAACAATTAATAAAACATAATAAATGTAGCAAAATCAGCAAGCATTCGTTTATACCAATTATTGCATGAGCAAATCTGAATAGATCTTAGTTAATATTACTGCCACCCTTGAACTACCTCAAAAGGCCATGTTACTTACTAATGTGGTAATGAAGTTGAGTTGTAATTCCATAGGTGGCACTAAGCTGGAAAAATATACAAATGTATGAAAATGTATGCCCATGCATGACAATATATGAAAAAAACAAACATATGAACACAAATCTTTCTCACACTATTTCACTTTTTACACCAAGTCTTTTTCATATTTTTACCTGAAAAGACATATGTTTCGATGTATTTACCTCCCCTGGGGCAGTTGTCAACTGCCAATAATAAATTGATTGTGATACAAGTCACTTCATTCATAGCTGAGGGAATATAGCCGTAACTGTATTGAAAACGTGTTGCAGGAAAGGAGAAGCTGCCTGGCAACTCAAGGAGAAACTCCCCAACAACTCCACCGAGATTCAGAAGATCACAAAAAGATGGAAGTACAAAGACACCCAAAGACATACCTAGGGAGAGAAAAGGGGCCTTTCCCTTTTCCTTTACACTCAATGAAGGACATGGGATGATCATGATGATCCAGCTTCAGACAGGGTGAGCTCGAGAATCACCAAGGAAGAATGGACGAGCTTCAATTCCCTCCTTTAATGTCCCTATGCATAATTTTTTCAGCGAAGTTTCCATTCAGTCTCTCATTCTTCATCATTGTGCCCACGGCCACATCATGTATGTGATTTGTCATGGTATGGGAGATGGTATCTCCTCTTAAAGTTCTTAACCACCCTTGAGCTACCTCAAAAGGCCATGTTACTTACTAATGTGGCAATGAAGTTGAGTTGCAATTCCATAGGTGGCATTAAGCTGGAAAAATATGCAAATGTATGAAAATGTATGCCCATGCATGACAATATATGAAAAAAAAAAAACATATGAACACAAATCTTTCTCACACTATTTCACTTTTTACACCAAGTCTTTTTCATATTTTTACCTGAAAAGACATATGTTTCGATGTATTTACCTCCCCTGGGGCAGTTGCCAATTGCCAATAATAAATTGATTGTGATATAAATCACTTCATTCATAGGAGGGAATATAGCCGTAACCGCACTAAAAAACGTGTTGCAGGAAAGGAGAAGCTGCCCCGCAACTCAAGAAGAAACTCCCAAGAACTCCACAGATTCAGAAGATCACAGAAAGATGGAAGTACGAAGACACCCAAAGACAAATAAGGCTGACTACATTGGCTAGGGACGATCACAATGATCCAGCTTCAGACAGGGCAAGCTCGAGAATCACCACCACAAGGAAGAGCAGGAATGGACGAGCTTCGGTTCCCTCCTTTGATGTCCCTATGCATAATTCTTTCAGCGAATTTCCTATTCAATCTCTCGTTTTTCATCATCGTGCCCACCGCCACATCATGTAAGTGATTTTTGACGACAGAACTTCTTTAAAATACAATGTTTGTCTATCAGACACTAAGCATTTGGGCGGAGAATCCCTTTTCAGCGGATTGACGGTGGGAGTGGTGACTCTCGTCTCCTTCATTTTGGTGATTCCACTTTCTAAGCTGCCCAAGTTCAAGAGAAAATACAGCCCAACTCTCGACTTATCATCGGCTTGCCTGATTCTTGGGCATATCATTGCTGATCGGACTGGAGTTCTTTACCTCGTTCTCCTGGGGCGGATGATAAATGGGATTGGTTTGACCGGGTGCTTCTTTCTGAAGAGGTACTGCACAGATCCTTGCATTGTTGGTGTCCGGAGGCGAACGACGTGTACAAGCCTGCTCATTCTCGCCCAGCCCCTGGGAATGGTTCCGGGGCCAATCGTCGGAGGATTTCTCGCAAGGATTCCCATGAAAACAGCATTGTTCAACAAAAACACATTGCCCGGCTGGTTTATGGCAGTGGTTTGGAGCATCTATTGGTTGCTGACAAAAGTCCTGTTCAAAGACGTGACCGATACTGCCGACCAGGTTTGAATTCTAGTCAATCATTTTAATTCTTATCATCGTTTCTCCAGCTTCATGAGCATCATGACAGTCGCCTAGAGGTTTTGCAGGGATCTAGATGTGAATTTCGTTCAGCAATGACTGATTCTCTGTGTGTATTGGTGGTCAGGTCAGGGATTCTAAATATGACGCTCGATCCCAATGCGCTGAGGGAGAAGGGGCCCGAGAAGCAAGCCAGCTTCAGCAACAGGTATGGATTGAAGAGGTTTTTAATGCTTTTTCTTTCTAGCCCGACAGCTCAATTCGCATGAGCCAGCTTGAGGTACCGAGGTTTGCTCGCTGGTTTCTATCTTTCCAGCGGCACCATGGCCAGGTCAGGGGAATTTCAAGAGACTCTAGATATGACACTCAATGCGAATGCGCTGAGGGAGAAGCAAGCCAGGTATGGATTGAAGAGGCAGAAGCCTCTTGCCGGGAAAAACGTTTTTAATGCTTTTTCGGTTGTACCGAGGTTTGCTCGTGTTGCTGGTTTTTAAACTTCATTTCTCCCATTTTTCCAGCAGCACCGTGGCCAGGTCAGTTCAAGCCCTGGAGAAGCAAGCCAGCTTCAGCAACAGGTATGGATTGCCCGAGCTTGCTGGAATAAACGTTCTTAACATAATTATCTGCTCTTTTTCCAGCCCGACGATCATCAAGTCTCAATTCAAATGAGCCATCTTGAGGTACTGAGGTGTGCTCGCGTTGCTGGGTTCTAAACTTCATTTTTCCAGTGCAATCGGGCTGTCGTTTCTCCATTATTTGTCTCCTGCCTGATGAGTTACACAGCGTTCGTTATCTTCTTCGAGCTCGGGTCGTGGGAAACATCCATCCCAATATATTCATGGAAGAAATTCGGCTACGACGCGTTCGAAGCAGGAAACTTCATCGGACTCATCGGATTGGGGACAGTTTTTCTTGTGGCAACAATGCCGGCATTGGCTCACAAGATTCAGGATCGACTTTGGCTGGCAGCTGGGTGCTTTTTAGGTTTGGCAGGGATTGTTGCAAATTATATCCTGCTTGGAGGGAACAGTGGACACATGAACTTTCCATCCTACGCAGCACAGTGGTTCGTGGTTTGTCTTGGGTTTAACACTGCTTCCAGCATCACACTCTCACTTCTCTCCAAGAACCTGGGAAACAAATCCTCGGACAGGGCTGCTATTGCCGTTCAACTCTCGAATTATAGCGGAAGGCTGCTTGGGGCGATTTGGGGCACCGCTGCTGATATGGTTGGAGACCGTGGTGTAGCACTTGGCCAGCTCCTGGTTGCCACTGTTGCAATGGTGGGGATAATTGCTATGTGGAGGTTTCTTCGAGCACAACGTGGCTAAGTACACCATAAATCAATGCCTAAAATATAAATATCGTTCCCATCCCATAGAAGCACTTACCCTTGCCATTCTTTGAAAAGAAGTTCACCAAGTCTTTCATAAATTTATGACTCATGGGCTTTCAGAGCAATGTCCAATGTTCCATAAGGACTAAACAAGTGTAAAGTGTAAAGAGTAGCTTGGTGTTACTTTTGGGCCATTTGCCTCTAAGGTGACTCCACTACTCTTGGCCTTTCCTTAGTGTCCATGTGAACAAAATAAATCAATTTTACACAATGAAGATTTGCATTAAATGAATTGAGAACTTTTAAAAAAGAACCAGACTTTTGCGAGCTTAAGCTCGTGAATCTAGACAAATCTACTCAAAGAACTTAAGACCAACAAACTGGCATGTATATTTTGCATAAGATAAAAGAAATTAAGCTTTACAAAATGTCAAGGTAGATTATGCTAAAGCTATATAAAGGTTTAAAGACAAAGACAAGTTAAAGAATTATTTAAGTTTGGATTTATTCAGCTAAGTAAGTTTTTGTTTAGCATACCAATCTTGCTTGTGTAAAAGAATAATGCATAAATGCAAATTTTATACCTTGAATAAAAAAATAATGAAGGATAAAATATTGATGTCATGTGTGGATAATATCTTAAACAAACTTAGTGACCAAGATTAATATGAAGAGTGGATATTACTAAATTGTGATAAATGATATATCTATCTCTAAAATAGTGTTTAACATGAACTTAAGCCATTTTGACTTCACAATTATACTGTTTGGATTGACAAATGTTCCAGCCACATTTTCTCAATTGATAATGAAAGTGTTTGATTATTATTTACATGAATTTATAAAGATTTTCTTAGACGATATTCTTGTTTTTCTTTTGATTCCTATTCATGAGTAATATGTTAAGAGATTTAACATCATTTCTCTTTTTGTGTTGTCTGTGAGGAGTTTAGAGTTTTTTTGCCTCTTTTCTACTTAAATTTTCCAAGATTTTTTTTTTTTAGAGTTAGGGTATGTCAAGGGCTTTCTAATAAGCACCCATTTTCATTGCAGCTAACTCAAGTTTTCCAATTTTCATATTTCCTCTTGTTTGTGTTGAAGTTTTCTTGGTGTATAACTCTTATTTATTTCAAGAGCTAGGTAATTTTCATATTTACAGTTGGTTATTAGAGCTTAAGACATATTCTAAACATGCTAGTTGAGGTAGAGGTATATTATAGTTAAACATTTCTTTGGTTTGTGGCATGACTTGGCATTTGCCATTGCTAGGCATTTGCGGCTCATGACCTGTGCAAACAAGGAATAACTTTTTAGAGTTTATGACACAAACTATTCTTTTGTTCCAAGCTTAAGGGCAATTCTCTTGGTTGTAGCATGAGCTAGATTTCTAGAAATGCATCTTAGATAGCAAGTTTTCTTCATTAGTTACAAATTTTGAAAGTGGATTGAATGGAGCAGCCAAAAATTCATTTTCTCTAATGTACTATAGATTTACCTATGTTTGATCCTACTTCAAGGTTTCTCCCATAGAATCATATAGACAATTTTGCCCAATATTATACCTCCAATTATATCTTGACTAATGTGGCACAATGTGTAGAGTTTATGAGATCATTAGCAGGGAAAGGAGAAGAGCCCACAACAAGTGTTTCATAAGTTTTTCCTCTTTTAGCAAGATGGTAATAAATTTGTGTTTGATTACATGACATGATTCAAGCAATATTAGAAGATTTGTTAAGCAAAAGAGGTGACAAAGGAGGAGAATCTAGCTATCTCCACTTATGTGATTAGGCTCAAGCCAAAGATTCAACAAAAGGTGGCTAAGTAATGCCATTCCAAATGTAGCAATATATATGATCATATCATGGAGATTGAGAATGATTTGATGTGATTTAAATGTTTTTAGTATGGCAAAAATGTTTAGGCTGTCTCCCACTACAATAATGTATACTCTCTAGGACGCCCACCATCATTGGCACCAACTGCAAACTCTTGTATTCCTCGGCCATGTCAAAACTTCAACAATACAAGGTTGTGTTACTCTAGCAGCAACAAAAATTCATACTCTAGCAATAGTAGCAAGAGTGGCTTTTGGAGGAAATCCACGCTTTCAAGGTACAAGCCTCTTCTTGCAAGCCACATCATTATTGCTCACATTACAATTATTGTTGGAAGCTACACCCAAAACAACATCCCAGGAAGCAACAACAAGCTATAATATAGCCCTTTGCAGACAACTTAAGCTTTCAGGTAGATGGTTACTAGGTAGCATTGCAACAAAAAGCCATCAAAGCCCCACCACTACAAGATTGTGGCAAAACTTTTGAATGAGTGGAACCTATAATGGAGAAGACCATTGTAACTATTACTGGTGGCAAGAAGAAAAAGATCCCAACTACTATTAAGTTTGATCAAGCACCACCATCTCCACTTATAGAGGTGCATTTGCCCTTCTCTCGAGCATTTGTAGCAGCATCTTCAATTCCAATTGGTACTTCTTAACTAGGGTAAGTTTTGCCTAGAAATTTACATTAGAGTGTTTCTTTTTCTTAGAAAACCAAAGCCACACTCCTAACACATTTGTTGGAGTAAATTCAAGCAATCCAACTCAATGTTTCTCTTGGTGACTTACTCTAATGCATTTAGGGCTTGGTTGTAACTGGTTTAGTTCTCTAGACTCTAGCCTAACTCTAGTGCTTCCCAAGCACCTTCCAATGAACAAGTGCAGCTTGTGGATTGTCCAATTCAGTTGGATCCAAGTGCTTTTTTTACACTAATTGGGATCACTTATACAATGATTGATAGAGCACTCTTGGACTCTAGTACTGGGAGCAACATAATTTCTTTACACTTTATAATCATCTAGGCATAGAGATGTTATTTACTACAACAATCATTCTTAAGACATTTGCTAAGCTTCACATAGTTGAAACTATGTCATCTTTAGTCAGTCTTGGCATGAAATAATGGATTGTGATACATGTTGGCACTTGGGATCAATGACCATCTCAAATGGAAAATGGTTTGCAACTCTTCTTAATAAGCGTGGGCAAAGACTTCAAGTTGAGCAGAAGGTGGTGAGCATAATAGAGACATAGAAGTATTTATGAGACACAAATCCCAAAGCCCCAAAAGTGGAGCCAAAAGGGTGCCATGTGGTAATGCCTGAAGTGGAAGACAAACGAGCATAACATATTTGAATTAAAAGCTTTGACTTGAAAAGTCAAGAGCAGGAGTGAAACTCTTAACAAAGTGCTCAAAGAATAAGCATGAAGCAAGCAATAAGTGAGTCTCTGGAAAAGGGACACAAGAGGACTAACACATGATATGTGGAAGTGTCAAGATGGACCTGAGATGGAGGCTGAGATGGAATCCGAGATGGAGTTCGAGATAAAGTTTGAGATGGACCCAAGATAGAGTCCGAGATGGATTCGAGATGGAGTCTGAGATGGAGTCCAAAATAAAGTCCAAAATAGTTCAAGATGGACCTGAGATGGAGTCTGATATGGAGTCCAAGATAAAGTTTGAGATGGAGTCTAAGATGGAATCAAGACCAAGACCGAGACCAAGATCGAGACTGAATCTGAGTCTAAGTCTGAGTCCGAGACTGAGTCTGAATCCGAGTCCGAGCTCGAGTTTGAGTCCGAGTTCGAGTTCGAGTCCGAGTCCGAATACTAATACAAGCTATTGGGTGAAAGCCCAAAGCGATCGTCCCCCAGGGGGGGTGGGGGCTGGGCTATAAGGGGTTCCAAAATTACAGTAGGGAGAGTGTGTGGGTTGGACTCTAGTGGAATTTGTTTGGCCAAGAAAGGCTAGTGTGGTTCAAAAAGGCTATACCCACGTGTTGAGTGATGATATAACCACTAGAAAGTTTAAGGCTAAAGTGAATATGGATAAACAAGTGGGGTAGCTTGGTAAAGTGTTCATGAGTCGGCTCTAGCTCCTTTGGGAGATTGAATGATCAATGCTTTTAGTCCAAGTGTAGGTGGCACTACCTACTTGGATACCTGGTGTGGCTCATCGAAACCTCGCTTTAGTCACCTAGCTAGGGTACCTAAAGGCGAATGGTGGGAAGAGTACCCATGAGGCTCGTGTAGGGCCGTGGTGTTTCAAAATGTCATCCCAGAGTCCTAAATTGTGGACAAGAAGAGGAGTAGTCCTCTTATATGATGACCAAGGATGCGGTCATACTGCAAGGAAGTCCTAGAGGTCAATAGGACGTAATGGTTAGGCCTTCAAGCTTTAACTCAGTGGCAGTGTTGGCAAACACGGCTGTGAACAGAAAGGGACTTGATGAGGATTGAAAAAGGGATATTAGAGAAGGCTATTCCCCATGTTTGTAGGCATCCTAAAGATAATAAGAAGTGGATTTGTAATGATCACTCATGGACAGATGGCTCAGTCTTCAAGAGATGGGATTATGATGTAGATGGTGTTGGATCACTATTGTGACAAAGGTGAATGAGCATAGTTTTAGTGTAACAAGTTGATATGTTGGTGGTACATTTAAGTGTCAATCATGGGATCAAGCACATGAAGCACTTGAACCAAGTGCAAAGGTTGAGTGGTATGGATGCCATTTTCAGGGCTAGCAAGTCCCTAAGTCTGGAAGAGGATTTATGGAGATTGTGAATGAAACTCCTTCAAGTGGTTGGAAGTGTGGTTAAGTGATTAAAGTAGAATGGAAAATTTAATCATTTATAATATGATGATCTATTTATGGTTTTCCTACAACTTCTTTACAATGAGAGTTTGCCCGACTTGGAAGTTTATGACTACCCAAGACCAAAGCATTCTTGGAGAAATGAGGAGGACTCGATCCTAGAGCCTCCAGGTCCATCACACATTCAATTGAATGCCCCTATGTCATAGATTCTTTCTATTGCACAGTTGTTAAAAACTATGATGGTGGAATGCAGCAACATTGATTCCTTTCACACTTACTGGACAACATTAGCATGGGATTCTCAAATATATATTCATATATTCAGAATGTGTTTGGGACCAATCAAATGCAAGATATGGCAAAGATTTTAGAAATTCCCTAAATGCCCACTATAAAGGATTCAGAGTTAGCAATTGATCAAGGCATAATTTTGCTTCCACAACTAGTAAAGGAGCTTTAGAGTACTCATATTGAAGTTATATCACCTTTGGAGCAGCCAGAGCACCAGAAAATTGTGAAGAAAAGCATTGTGGAGTTTCTTATAGATACCTCTCTTTTGTAGAAGAGTTCTCTAGAGAGTATGACCTCTTTATTTGAGGCTGAGTTTATACCAGACTTGGTGGAGGAGGCTATTGCAAGTCTCTAGGTTAAGCATATATTACTATCTCTAAAAGACAATAATCTTCTCTTATTGCCAACATTTGGTGCTATAGTAGAGTTTTCACAAGAGGCTTTCTTTGGCCAACTATAAAGGCAATGTATCCACCTTATTGTGATCTATTATGCACTAATGTGTGACTTTCAAGTACATCTCTGGGCACCATGTACTTTATCATGGATATTTGATATGAGTTTTATTCCATCTCAAATGGCAAGTTCTAGGATTTCACAATGACACTTAAGAGATTCCTTTGGTTAGTGATTTTAGACGTGTTGCATAAAAGTTTTAAACTTGCAAAACTTCATTCTCTTTGCTCTTTTCTTTTTTTGTATTTCTTTGTTCTTTCACTTTGTTTTTAATATGGAGTTGTGTTTGGGTCATAGTTTTTCTAAATGGTATTGATCTCAATCTTTTTCTTTCACTTTCTCCTTTTTTTATTGGATCAAAGGTTTAATTTAACTATAGAGTTTTCCACTAAATTTTCCCTTTGTCTTCAAATTCCACACTTTTATCCTTTTTGTTTTTTTGTTATTTCACTCTCTTTCTACAGTTACTTGTCTTGGGTATTTTCTTTCTTTGGCTACAGATTTTTAAAGCTATAGGTCATGGGTTCTTTTTATGTGAAGGGGCTACTCAATGCATGCATGGTCACTTGTTGTAAAGCATTTTGGAGCATAAATATTTTTTGATATAAGTATTTTGAGCATGATAGAGGATATTCCATATAGGGGTGTATACCTTTCTTCCTTGCAAGTTTAGGGCAAAATGATGATGATAAATTTAATTTTAACATTAATTTTATCGTGGTGATAACTTATATAATGAATATAAATTTTTCTAAACCTTTGGTTGAACAATTTTTTTAGATCTTAAAAATTGAAGCAACTCCTTGTGATTTTTTATGCCTTGAAAGTCCTTATAAAGATCTTGCCTATGAGAAAGCCACAAATGTAAATTTATTTTAGTACTTATAATTTTTCTTACCTAGTTTCAGCCCATAATAAATCATACCATACAAAGCTTGCAGTTGCAGCAAAACCCACCATTTCTAGTGCAGCATCAACTAATAAAAAAAAAATAGCAACAGAGAATAAAAGAAAATGAAATTACCTCCATTAATCATGCTTATGGCACCAGCTCCAACTGCAACTGCTGGAACTACAGCTTGTACAATTTTTTTGATCTCCTCTTTGTAATCTTTGTAAATCTGATATTTAACATATTTAGAAAATGAAAATAAAATAAACAAAATAAACAAACCATTTGATTATCATTTTTTTCTGATTTTGTCATCCACTGGTGGAATTGGTAATGACATCAAAATCAGCATTCCAAATTTCAAAATCACCATACCATATTGTCTCGAGAATGTTGACCAGGAGTGTGATTAAGTTTCTGCAAAAGATTGTGTAAAAACCGAGTGAAAAGTAAAGTTGGGAATCAATTGAGTCACCTCCACATCAACATCAGCTGATGGATAAGCTTTCAAAGAAAGAACTTCCTGGAACGAAACACATGTTACAAAATAAAATTCATTCAAGGATGGAATTAAAAGTACCTTCTCTTGTGAATCATCGGAGCTATGGATTCTTCTTAGTTCTTCTCCTTGCTTTGTTTCGTAACCTTTGTGGGTATCACCGTAGTCAACTGTTTGAACACCATCATTTGATTTGTAAGATGGAATCGCTTTTTCTTGTCTTCTAATTGACTGTCGAGCCAGAACTTTGTCGTCAACTCTGGAGCTTCCATACAACTCTGAAGCGGTGCTTGTAACTTCATCCAAACCATCTCGAGCTTTTTCTACTGCCTTCAACTCGTCATCTCCCCAAGTGTTTCTGGCTCCATCCAAGCTTCCGACACGATTCATGGCGGCTTTCTCTCTTTCCATCGCTTCCAGAGCAGCCAAGTCCGCCAGAACATCTCTAACTATATCATTCGTCAGCACGTCATCCTCCGACTCACTCGACTCACTCGATTCATCCATCTCAGCCACGACTATTTCCTCCAAGCTTTCGACGTGAGCTTCCTGTCTTTTCTCCGTGATGGCTCTTTGGAATTCTCTGCTTAGCGAGGCTGTCGCTGCTATGGCAGCTGCTACCACCACCTCAGGAGTGACCATATCTTCTTCCAAGTCGATCTCTTCTTTGCTACTACCTTTTGATCCGCTAGCCTCAAAACCCTCAAAGCCTCTAGTGCGATCTTCATGGTCTTCTGAACTGGTTGTCACCTCGTCAGAAAAACTCGCTGGTTCCTGGACTTTCAGATCTTCAAACTCTAATTTGCCAGTGTTTTCTTTGAAGAAGATTTCACCACCCTCGGGTTCCAATTCACTCGGGGTTGCAAAGATCTCTTCTCTGGAGGCGTCGCCAACACCATCACTTTCGGATGATCCATCCCCGCCACCATCGACAATGCTCAGCAAATCCAGCCTCCTCTCCTCATCACTCAAATAAGAAGGATCATCCAATCCTGGGTCCACCACTGCGAGCGATTTCCCTCCTTGGAAAAAAATACCATCCTTGGAGGAATTGACCTTCTCGATCCCCTGGCTGTGATTTCTCATCAAGTAACCCACGGTAGCAAGGCTTGCGACGAAAATGGTAGCACCCAAAGCCAAAAGAACGCTCCCAAATCCTTGCGGCGCCGGCGACGAAAAGAGTTGCCAAAGAGGCTGCGGAGAAATCGCGACTGGAGTGGTGCTCCCAGCCGAAGAATCTACTCCCCTGTTCTTAAGTAGCTGCTCCATGGTCACTGGGTCAATCTCCACAAGAGGGTCTTTGACGGCCGAGTTGATCCAATCGGCCGCATTCTCGTCGGATTTGCCAGAGCCCAGGTCGTGGCTGTGGCCGGAGGCCGAGGAGCTGATCGAGTTCCTGGAAATCCTTTTGAAAGAGCGCAGCTTGGACGAGGATTTCGTGGCGGGCATGGCGAGCGGCATGAATTTGCAGCACTGCCGCTCGTCCAGCGTTGAGATTCGCACCGCAGCATCGGTCCCGGAATCAGAGGTCTCGCCCGCGCCCTCGGATTTGTGAGCAGCAAATCTGTGCTGGAGAACACAGAAAAAGGAGGCATTTTCTCGGGTGTGGAACGAATGATGCGTACCGTGGTCAGTGGAATGTGAATTCGTGGCCTTGCCTCCACCGACACGAACACCATCTTCTCTTTCTTTTCATCCAGACCTTCTCACTGGAGCACTGGATCGAAATCGAACCCGGCACCCCACCAAAGTCTCGGGTTGATTTTCCAATCCACAACCACAATTTCCATGGCGAAGATGAGTGGTCCACGTGACAATGGGTCCATTTCTCGGATTCATGCCACAATCAAGCTCTCGAGTTGAAACTACTATTAGCAAATCATTCAATCTAACCAGAAATAACTAAACTTTGACATTAAATTAGCTATAGTGGGTATCTTTTTTTGCATGGATGGAAACCTTTGGGCTCTTAAACTAAAGGAGTGCACCAAAAAGAGGGATTTGCAACGAGGGCGGGCAATTCACTACCGGCTTGCTCGCTTAGGCCTTCTCCAATGCAGCACATACCTCTCCAATTTGCTCCTTGGGATGTACTCCATCTGTGGCAGCCTCGACGAGGCACGATCCATCTTCCAGTCCATTGCCCATCCCAACATCTACTCGTGGCATCTCCTCGCCCAGGCCTGCGCTCGAGCTGGGCGGCTAGATCACACCAAGAACATCTTCGATTCCATGCCACAGCGCAACATCGTCTCCTGGAATTTGCTCCTGGCAGCGCTGGTGGCGAATGGGAGCTTTACAAGCGCAAGAGCGGTGGCGGACAGGACCCCGGCGCTGGATGCCATCACCTGGACGACGATGATCCAGTGCTACACCCACGCCGGGCAGATCGATCGCGCCAGGGCTGCGTTTGATTCCATGACGAGCAGGACGATACTCTCGTGGAATTGCCTCATTACTGCGCATGCCCGTTGCGGGCAAGTTTCCCTTGCAAGGAGCGTCTTTGAGTCGATGCCGGTGTTTGATCTCGTCTCTGCAACAGCGATTCTCGTGGGCTACATTCAAAACCAGTACTTAGAGGAAGCGCAGTTTGTGTTCTTCGCGATGCGCCATCGAAACGAATTCGCGTGGAATGCCATGGTATCAGCATTTGCCCATGCTCGGCATCTGGAGAAAGCCCAAAGTTTTGCCGAAAGGATGCCACTTCACGACGTTGTGACGTGGACGGCAACGTTGCAAGGATATGCCGAGTGTGGATCATTCAATGACGCGAAGAATATTTTCGATTTGATGCCAGAACGCAATGCTGTGTCGTGGTCTCTCATGCTCGTAGCATTTGCCCGGCTGGGCCTCCTGGGAGAAGCCCGGAGAGTGTTTGAGAGACTTCCAGCGTTGAGCTTGAGCGCCTGGAATGCGATGCTCACCATCTCCGTGGAGCGCGCAACCATCGAAGACGCGAAGCTCTTCTTTGATTCCATGCCGGATCGCGATGTGGTGTCGTGGAACGCAATGCTCCAAGGCTTCGTGGCCAGCTGCCGGATCCAAGAGGCCTGGAACTTCTTCCTGGCGATGGAGACGCGGAGCATCGTCTCGTGGACGGAGATTCTCACCGCTCACGCCCAGATCCAGCAGCTAGACGAAGCGAGATCGATCTTCCAGGCGATGCCTTGCAGGGATTCAGCGGCTTGCAATTCCCTGGCACTGGCATTCGCTCACTCGGGGCGGATGGGCGATGCCAGGAAGATCTTCGACGCCATGGCCGAGCGGGACGCGATCTCCTGGAACGTGATGATCGCTGGGTACGCGCAGAATGGCGAGATCGCGAGCTCGCTGGATATCTTCTCGGCAATGCGGCTCCAGGGTGTTCTTCCGGAGGATCTCACGTACACGGCGGTGCTCACGGCGTGTGGGAGAGGCGGGCTTGTGGATCGAGGCTGGGATATCTGGATCTCGATGCGCGAGGATGGAGATCAGCATCAGCAGCTGGTACATTACTGCTGCATGGTGGATTTGCTGGGACGGTGTGGCCGGATCGAGGAAGCCCACGAGCTGGTCGACAGGATGCCATTCTTTCCAAGCAATCTCGCGTGGTCGATGCTGCTGAATTCGAGCGCGCTCCACGGCGATGGAATTCGCGCGGATCTCGCGGCAACGAATGCCGCGGAGCTCGATCCAGAAGATGGCGCTCACTATGTTCTTCTCTCCAGTTTCTACAAGCAGCAGCCATCGCGAAGAAGGCAAGCGATGATCCTCGACGATGATCTCTTGGAAGAAGCTCGTCAAGCGCGCGCTCAAGAGGGATTGGCATAGAGCCGAGACGATCCAGGAGCTGGGAGAGATCGTGAGGAACGTTGGGAGGAGCAGGAGTCCCAGCGATGCGAGGCTCGTCCACCGGATCGTTGCCGATAGACAATTCAATGACACCAGCCCCTATCTCTCCCATCTTATGATCCAGTGATGTTTCGAAAGTGTGGCAGCGTAAACGACGCCAAGGCTGTTCTTGACGCTATAGATTCTCCAAACGCGCGGTCCTCGAGCTCGAGGATCCAAGCATATGCCATCCTCTTGATCACGCCGAAGAGCACGCTGTGGAACACGATGATCGCGGCATACGGTAGAGTGAACCATATCCATCGCGCGCAAGAAATATTTGATAGAACGCCACAGAGAAACGAGGCCTCCTCCTGGAACTCTCTCATCGCAGTTTATGCCAAAGACGGGGATCTTGAACGAGTGGGCTTTATCGTGGAAAGAATACTGTGCGCTGACGCTTTCTCCTGGACGAGAAGCAGCGATTTCATTTTATTTTAGTATCTCAGCAAGCTTATAACGAGTTTCAACTCGTGCAGCAGGCAGAAGAGCTTGAGAAAACCGGGAAATGAATGGTTCGCAAGCCAAGCTCCACACCTTTAGAAGTGGCTGTTTTGGAGTCGAGGAAGGCGGACTTTGTAAACGACGTGCCAATGCATACAACTATTAGTCTCACAGGGAGGGCATCGCTCAAGAAAATGGAGGAGAAGAGGAAGAAGATCTGCTAGCTTACAATAACTAATATTTAAACCCACCACCAAAGTTTTATTTGAATATGTATTGCATGCAGAAGTATTTTTACGTTGAGAATTGGAAGCTCAAAGTGAAGGATATGAAGTCAACTGGTCACCAAAACGCCCATGCATCCGATTAATTACGCCAGAATAAAAGGCGGTCTGGTGCTAGCTTTCTACACTGTCTCTTTTGCTCTTTTCATTCTTGCAAGGATGCCGCTGATGCCTGCAGCAACCAGATGAGAGCTTTTCAAGAGGTACGAAAGACCCTTTTTTATTGTTTTTTTTTCTTTCTGTGAAAGTTTAGTTGTTTTGAGTTATTTTGAAAGCTTAGTCTTGTAGAAGCTTGTATTTTCTCAAATTTTGTCTTTTTCAAAATTTGCAATGCTTCTAAAACAGCTAGCTCACAAGAGCTTTATGTAGCTTCACAATCTTGAGCTTCCATGTCCTCCAAGACATTAAGCTGCTACAAGAGGGAAAGAGCAAAACTTTTCACGCGGATGACTCGGGTTTCTTCACGAGTCCGGGCATCTCCTTGTGCTTGAGCTGGATGGCTAGATATCGTCTCGTGGAACTTAAAGGCGTTTGTGGACAGGCTGGATGCCAACACCTGGACGACGATGATCCAGTGCTACACCCACGCCGGGCAGATTGATCGCGCCAAGGCTGTGTTTGATTCGATGACTAGCAGGACATGGTGTTTTATCTCCCATTGACGCTTCCAAATCTTCCATTCTCTCCACACCCTAGAAGTCCTCGAATATCTCTCTCCCACACACCAACTGGATGGACTATTCTAGTCGGCTACACTCAAAACCAGCAGTTGTAGGAAGCACAATTCGTGTCCTTTGCTATGCGCCATCGCAACGAATCCATGCTAGCACAATTTACCCATTTTCGGCATCTTTAGCAAGTTTAACTTGTCCTTGTAGAGTGTCACAACTCTGGGTATTCAAATACGAGAAGACTATTTTCGATGTAACGCAATGCTGTGACATGGTCTTTTATGCTCGCAACATTTGCTTCTTGCGGAGCTAACCATCGACGACGCGAAGCTCTTCTTTAATTCCATGCCGGACCGAAATGTTGTGCTGTGGTACGGGCCAGTTGCCGGATCTGGGACTTCTTCCTGCCGATGGAGACGCGGAGCATCGTCTCATGGATCGGCTAGATGAGGCGAGATCGATCTTCCAGGCGATGACTTACAATGATCCCGTGGCTTGCAATTCCTTGGCGCTGGCATTCGGCGATGCCAGGGAGACCTTTGACGCCATGCGGAGCGACGCGATCTCCTGGAACGTGATGATCGCTGGATACGCGCAGAACGGCCAGATCGCGAGCTCGCTGGATCTCTTCTCGGCAATGCGGCTCTAGGGTGTTCTTCCAGAGGATCTCAACGCGGCGGTGGGTCGAGAGGATGCCATTCCTTCCAAACAATCTCGCGTGGTCGATGCTGCTGAATTCGAGCGCGCTCCACGGCGATGGGACTCGCGCGGATCCCGCGGCAGCGAATGCCGCGGAGCTCCATCCAGCAGATGGCGCGCACTATGTTCTTCTCTCCAGCTTCTACAAGCAGCAGCCATCGCGAAGAAGGCCGGCGATGAATCAGATCGCTCCTCCATGACTCGTGACGATGATCTCTTGGAAGAAGCTCGTCAAGCGCGCGCTCAAGGGCGATTGCCAGAGAGCCGAGACGATCCAGGAGCTGGGAGAGATCGTGAGGAACGTCGGGAGGAGCAGCAGCCTCGCCGATGCGAGGCTTGTCCACCGGATCATTGCCGATAGCCGATTCAAGGACAGCAGCCGCTACCTCTCCCATCTTATGATCGAGATGTTTGGCAAGTGTGGCAGCGTGGAGGACGCCAAGTCTGTTCTTGACGCCATGGATTCTCCAAACGCGCGGTCCTGCAGCGCGATGATCCAGGCATATGCCGTCAATGGGTATCTTGATCACGCCGAGAGAATGTTCGAAGAGCTCCACGATCGAAGCACCGTGTTGTGGAATACGATGATCGCGGCATACGGTAGAGCCAAAAATATTGATCGCGCGCAAGAATTATTTGATAGAACTCCTCAGAGAAACGATGCCTCCTGGAACTCTCTTATCGCAGTTTATGCCAAAGACGGGGATCTTGATCGCGTCAGCTTTATATTTGAAAGGATTCCTTGCGCTGACGCTTTCTCCTTGACGAGCGTAGTCACATCTTATGCGAAAGCTGGCGAAATCGAATCGGCATCACAATTGTTCAATAAAATGCCTGAGAGAAGCATCCCATGCTGGAACGTGATGATTTACGCAAATGCCGAGTTAGGGCATTTTGATGTTGCTGATTGCCTCTTTGCTGAAATGCCCGAGAGGAACCAAGTCTCTTGGAATGCGCTGCTCAAGTCTCGATCGCAACGCTCTAGAGAAAAGGCCGAGATGGTCTTTGAGAAAATGCCATCCAGGGACGTGATCTCCTGGACGACGCTGCTCACGATCTATGCCAATGCCAACGATGGATCATCGCCAACAGCACTCGTGGCCGCCGGGATCATCTTCGATTCACTCATCCCCGAGAGGAACGCCATCGCCTGGAGCGTCTTGATCCGCGCCTACGCCGAGAGAGGGCGGCTCTCCACCGCGATGGATGTCTTCTCCAGGATGCCGCAGTGGAGCTCCTCGTCCTGGAGCTCCATCATCTCCTGCTGCGCGCAGCACGGCGATCTCGACCAGGCCCACGCGATGATCCGGCAAGCCCCTCTAGATCTAGAAACCATCTCCTGGAACGCCATCGCCTTCTCGCTCATCGGCATCGAGCACGATCCCAGGGCCATCTTCGACAGGATGGAGAGGAGAAACTCCGGATCCTGGCACGCGCTGCTCCAATCCTACACTCGATCCGGGCGGCTGGACGATGCTCGCGCTGTTCTTGATCGATTCCCTGTCCTGGACGCACAGGCATGGGGCGAGCTCGTCTCGGGCTATGCCCAAGCTGGGCACCTCTCGGAGGCGCGGGAGCTATCCGAGCGATCACCGGAGAGAGACGCCGCCTCTACGGCGTCGCTAGTGGCGGGGTACGGCCAGAGTGGCTGGCTGGGCGAGGCGCGGGAGATCTTTGACCGCTCCCCGAGGCGGTGTCCGCTGGTGTGGACCACTCTCATCCAAGCGTTCTCGGGCGGTCGCGACGCCAGGAGCGCCCGGCTCGCATTCGAGAGAATGCCTGCGTGGGATTCCTCGTCGTGGAGCGCGATCGTGGGAGCGTACGCACAGAATCACCTGGTGGTCGATGCCACCATCGCGTTCCACCGCGCGCCCGAGCACGACACAGTCCTGTGCACGCTCATGATCTCCGCCTACGCCGCCGCCGGGGACACCACCCGCGCCACCAAGATGTTCGATCGGATGCGCCACCGCAACCCCGTATCGTGGGCCGCGGTCATCTCCGCCACCGCCCACAATGACTGCACCGACCAGGCAGAGCTTCTGCTCGATCGGATGCCCCGGCACGGCTGTTCTTCGTGTAGCGCGGTGATAGCCGGCTTGGCGAGGAGCGGGCGAGCGGAGAGAGCTCTCCAGCTGATCGCCGGAATGGAAGAACAGAGCGTGGTGTCGTGGACTTCGACGATCTCGGCGTATGCGCAGCTTGGGCAAATAGATCAAGCGAAGCGGTGCTTTGACCTTTGTCCACAGTGGGACGCCGCGTCGTGGACGTCGATGGTCACGGCGTGGGCTCAGCAAGGAGAGCTCCAGGAATCAAGGAGTTTCTTCGATCGGATTCCCGAGAGGACGGTGGTGTCGTGGAACGCGATGGTGATGGCGTATTCTCAGCACGGGCATACGAGCGAGGCATCTACGGTGTTTCACGAGATGATCCTGGACGGGCTGTGCTTCCCGGACGAGATCACATTCACGGAGATCTTGATCTCCAGCAGCCACAGTGGGAGATTGTCGCAGAGCCTGGAGTTCTTCGTGGCAATGCAGGCGGATTTCTGGATCAAGCCCGTCAAGGATCACTTCAACTGCATGGCGGACGTGTTTTGCCGCTCGGGATGGCTGGACGAGGCGACGGAGCTGCTGGGCCTCATGCCTTTCCCTGCGGATTTGTCTGCTCTCACGGGTCTGCTCACTGCTTGCAAGCTGGATGGGATTCCCTAGTGTCCAAGAGCTTGACGAAGGACTCGGCTGTAAATAGGAGAAAAGTTCTAGGTAGATGGATTACAGAGCGATGGCGCAGGCGGAGGATGCGATCCGGAAAGCACCTCTCTTGGGCGAGCTCGATGCACAAAAGAATCAGGAGGAGAAGCTAGCGGATGTCACAGCGCAGGACCGCGGGTTCAAGAGGCCTTGCGCAAGCTGAAGAAACAATCTTGTACTGGAAAAGATGCGGGGGGAGCTCCTCAGCGTTTGCACGAGACAGGAAGCGGCGCTAGGGCAGCACAGATCGAGCAGGGCAAGCTCGAAGCGGATGTGAGAGCTCAAGAAGCGGCACTGGAGCAGCACAAGATATGGGACAGACCAGCTTCGACAATCTTGTAATAGAAAAGATGGATGAGCAGCGAGAGGAGTTCCTCAGCGTTTGCAAGCAGCAGAAGATTACGCTCGAAGCGGATGTGGAAGCGGCACTGCGCAAGCTGGACGAGCAGCACAAGATGAAACACGAGAGCTTCAGCAATCTTGTAATGGAAAAGTTGGATAAGCAGGGAGAGGAGCTCCTGAGCTTTTGCAAGAGGCAGGAAGCGCTCAAGAGCAAGGCAGGCTCCAAGAGGACGGGATAGTCCTGGTAGTGAAGCTGCACAAGCTGGAAGAGCGGCACAAGGAGGAGCAAGGAAGACTCGAGCAACGATTCGATCTTGCAAAGCAAAGTATGATGTTGCAAAGGAGAGGATGGATGTCAACCACAGCTTGACAGACGAGATCCTCAAGAGGCTCCTATGCGAGTCCAGTGAGGCATTGTGCAAGATCTAAGGTCTCAAGTCTTTGGACAAGCTTGAGAAGCTGGAAACAGATGTGCCCAAGCTCGAAACCCCACTGCCAAACAAGCCCAACAAGATGGACCAGCCGAAGATCTCCATGGAAGCGCGTCGCAGGATCGGACTAAAGATGGCATTGAAGATCTTGCCAAAGTTAAAGCTATGATCATACTTCTTGTTCTTTCAATCCAATTAATGCCTCGATCACCACCTCGTCCGGATGAACAGGCATGAGATATCGAGCTCCCAAACTCCGGGTCTTCTTTGCGGGCGAGCAATCGAGCTGTTTGGAGAGATGCTCCAGAATGGTTTCCATGCCGATGGGATCGGCCTTCGTGCACCGCGTGTAGCCATGCAGGCAGTGCGTGCCAGTTCTTGGCTTTAATTTCATGCCCGTGGATCATGGAATCTTTCCAGAGCTGATCACTAAGGTTACATTGCTGATCTGCATGCTGCACGAGTTGAAACTCGTCATAAGCTTGGGTGAGGTAAATAAAATCCGTAGCCCAATCCACCACCATTCCCTTTGATTTCTCGAGCCTTGTCGTCGTAATTGACGAGCCAAGCTAGAGCAGCCAGCAATCCAGGACAAGAATGCGGACTCTCGGCAGCGTAGAGGGCACTCTTGCTGATCTCGCGTGGAACGCGATGCTCGAGGCGCTGGTGGCGAGTGGAAACATAAGAGCTCAGCTAAGCTCCACACCTTTATCGGTGAGCCATCACCTCTGGCTGTTTCGTTGAAGAAGGCGGACTTTCAAACGATGTCGCAATGCTTACCAACTCTCAATCTCACAGCTAGCTTTCAAAACCGAAGCATCTTCTTGGTCTTTCTTTCCTTTCTTGATCTTTTGCTGGGTTTTCCTCTTTGGTTTTCTCTTTATCGTCCGATACTTCTTTGACTTGCCCAACTGGTTGCCACCTCTAGAAGGCGACACTCCATGAACATCTTTCAACTGACATGAGACCCGATTGCATGCAGTCTCTAAAGAAAAAAAAATTAAGTTGAGCAATCACAAGAAAAATCAATTTCCAATATTAAACACAAAACTTTTATTTAGCTATGGCGAGCGAGCGCGGCGACGATGGCGCCGTGCGATGGTCAGTGGCATAGGGGTGAAATATTGCGCGGGGGCGGCTGGAAATTTGGCAGTAGCTGCCGAAATGGTGAGTTTGTTTGTGTTCCAGGAAAGCCATATTTTGGAACACTCTTCCAGATCGAGCTGCCCGCAAAGACTGGCCAAAGGATCTCTGAGAAGCGTGCCAGAATTTGATCTGTCACAAGAGCGAGGGTTTTTCATTTTTGCTGAAAGAGAACGAGGTAAATATTGCTTCACCCCGATGCGTATGCCCGCATGTAGCGGGCAAACTAATGGCAGGCGGCTTCAGCTTAAGGCTAGAAGAGGCAGCTTATTGTGCTGCAGGTTTGTCGTCATGGTTTTATGGATGGTTGGATCCCTTCCCAGTCAATCGCAACTTGGGGAATAGAACCAGGTGCCAAGGCCTGAGATCTTCCGACGAACATCATGCCTGAGAAAGAGGACGAGGTATACCACGATTGACTTTGGACGCTTGAAAGGATGAACAGGTTCTCTTTCCTATTACTCACAGATTTTATATTGTCATGTGAGTGAGGGAGTCGTCCAAGCTGGCATGAGCCAAATGGCAAATGTATATTGGTTTATACATTGGAATCATTGGTTAAACCGGTATTGAAAGCCAACCAGGTATTTTTATGGTTCAAAGAAAGAATTGGAAGCTCAAAGTCAAGGCCATGAAAGTCAACTGGTCAAGGCGCTGATTGCTAGCAAATGGACACTTGCCAGACCACCAGCATCCGCCGGAATAAAAGGCACTCCGGCGCTAAAGCTTCCGTCCTACATTGTCTTTCTTTTCTCTTCTGCTTATCGTACCTATGCCACATAGCCGTGGTGGTGGTATGCAGAATGCTACTTAGTTCTTCCCAGTTCTAAGCGTTTTTTTTTTCATCTAGCTCGGCCACCTCCTGTCTACGCCCCAGCCAGGAGGGCCACTTTGAATTGACGTTCTGATTCTTGTGTAGTTTATTACGCCCCAGCCCCTCAGCGGGCTCCAGTTCCAGTCAGTGGCATAGTTGGTGGACTGGGCAGCATGGTCGCCCACAGTAAAATGTCTCACTCTTTTTTTCTCAAGAGAAGATGCTCTCTCTCCCCTTATGTTCCTGGAATGGAACTGATTGAGCGATTTCAGGAATGGCACTTGGCACAGCCCAAGTGGATGTGGCCCCACACTTTCCAACTTGCTGATGCATCGCCAACAATTGCTGTTTCCACTGTTACCTGCAGCAACCAAACCAAAGCTTTCAACCAAGTATGAGAGCTCTTTCTTGTTTTTATGGCTGCTTTATCATTTTATTTCTCTGTCAGTGTATCAGCTTGAATGGCAGTGACTGCCAGTTTTATCTGGATCTTCTAAACGAGTGCCGCAAGGGTCCCTCTGCCTCAGGTACTAGTTCATCAAAATGCTGAATTTTTCAATTACTTTGAGCGATTTGACTAAAATATCTTGTTTAGCTAGTTTCTTTGTTCAGTAAAATATTTTATTATAACCAAAATATGTAGGTCATGTGTGCTTTTGTTTATGTGATTCTTGGAAGTTGTTATAAATTTAGAATAAAAGACGCATCATTTATCTTCCTCTGTTAAAAGCTACCATAGAGTGAGCTTCCATCCTCCTCAAGATGAATCGCTTCCCTCAGCTCGGCCGTAACCATGCTCATGCTGGGCCTCCTGTCAGAAGAATGCTCCACGCACTTCATTGCAACCTCCAAGATCTTCCATGCTGCCTGCTCCTTGTAGCCTGAGAGCCTTTCATCCATCACACTCCGCAGGTTGCCCTTCTCGAGCTCTTTACATGCCTGGAAAAAGAAAAAGTTAATGTCAAGAGCAAAAGATCTGAATTCTTACCCATTTTGAGAGCACGACTTGATCCTCTGGAAGCGATGATTTGATGGGCTCACGGGCGCAAACAATCTCAAATAGTACTATTCCAAAGCTGTATACATCTGATTTTTCCGTTAGCCTGCTGTAGGAATGGTACCTGGAAAACCAACATATTAATATGGTTGGAAAAAAAATTATATCCTCATGCTCACTCACTCTGGATCGAGATATCCCGGAGTTCCTTTGACATCAGTTGAAACATGCGACGCATAATTCCTATCGTAAAGTTTGGACAAGCCAAAATCGCTGACCTTGGCAACCATGGCATAGCTCAAAAGTATGTTGGTTGTTTTCACATCTCGATGAATGATCTGTTGATTGCATGAACTGTGCAGATACTCCAATCCTGATTCAAAGAATATATCCATCCAAATTTGCCAGCTCAAAACTTTGCCTACCTTGAGCAGCGTCTAAGGCGATTCGCAGCCGGGTTTTCCAGCTTAATGTCGGGCGACCTGTGCCTGTAACATATATATAGCCCACAGATCAATTTTAAGCTCACTAACCATATAGATGCTCTCTCAAAGTTCCATTTGACAGAAACTCGTAGACCAACATGAGTTGCGACCCCTGATTACAATAGCCAATAAAGGATACCAGATTCCTGTGGTGCACAACTGATAGAATATCGATCTGGTTCAAATTTTAATCATGCATAGCAACACAAATCTATGCTTTAACAAATAAAAAACTCACCTCCGCCTTGAATTCTTGGTGGCCTTGCCTTGAGTTGCTCGATAAAACCTTGACTGCAACCTCAACGCCGTTTGAAAGGCGTCCATAATAAACTGGCCCAAAGCTTCCCTCGCCAACAACCTTTTGGAAGTTGTTCGTTGCGTCGGTCACTTCTCTGAAAGTGAATTTTCTGGTGCTTGAGTCTGGAGACTGTGGAGTCAAACCTGGAAAGAACGAAATCGTGTAAGCCACCAGGACTCTGTAATCTGCAGCTTATTTGGACTATCGTTGACTTACCTGGACTAACGTTCACTTGTCCCTGTTCTTTTGGCCGTCTTGCTGGCCGACGGGTGATCAAGCATACTGCGATTCCAGCTCCAACTAACAGTAGCGCTACACATGGTACTGCTATTTCAACTATGATTTTTGTGTTGCTTTTCTTCTTGGCGAAGATTTTCTCGGGCACCTTTGCGCATAATGGGACATTTGAACCGCTGGAAAAAAGATATAATTATGCATCAGACTAGAGAAACAACGTAAATTCTGACTTGAAAGAGGATTGTCGTTCCGGTGGTATGCAATCGAAACTGTTGTTGTTTAGGGACCTGTAAGATATGAACACAGAGAAAGGCTGTTACGTTTTTTTCTTAGAACAATACAACATACTCACAGGACCGTGAGGTTCTTCAAGGAGCTAAAACTTGGAACTGGCCCTGTCAATGCGTTGTTATCCAGATATCTGATAATAAAACCACATGAAAATTTAGAGAAATTAAGAATGTTCATCAGTTTTACATTTTTGTCAGATGTGCTAGCTTTGCGATGGATCCGGATATGTTGCCTTTGAGACCACGGTTGGATAAGTTCCTGTAGATTCACATATATATAAGTTCTTTCTCGAGGGAACTCCTCCTAATCTCACTCACAGCTCGGTGATCCTTGCCGGGATTATGCCTGTGGCACAAGTGATCCATCTCCAAGTGTAAGAGACAGGCCGGCATGGATCTCCGGACCATCCAGACAGATTAAAATCGTTCATCACTTCCCGTATCGCTATCACTGTTGCAGCAAAGAAAAAGCAAATCAAACAGAAGGTGTTTCAGGAACAAAAGGCAATCGGGCGGACCATCGTCGGGTTCTGTTCCTGGAAGAAGATCTCCCATGTACTTGAAAAGCTCGGCCGCATTCAGGATTGAGCCGTTCGGCGCTGGGACGAAGGAGAAGGGTGTTGGATTGGAGAGCTCCAGAAGAACTGGAAAGTACATTTGCACAAAAGTCTGAGGCTGGAGGCTAACATTAGTCGTAGTCAGTGTGGTGGGAAACGAGCTTCTGTTGAATTGAACCACGAAATCCCTCGTGCTGTTTCCAAACTCGGCAAAGTAAAAGTTTACATAGTACTTTGTTGCATCGAGGTTTGCTGGAAACTCGAAAACCATGACGGACGTGGAGGTGATGGCGGTTCTCATCACCGCAGGAGGAGGCTTGTTGTAAGTTTTGTCCGTAAAACCCGTTGCGTTGGTGCTAATCCGCGGATAGCTCCTTATGTTGCTGAAACCATTATCAGCTCTCCATATCCGATCGTAGGGATCATCAGGATACCTGGCAGAATTAAGATGAAAAGAAGATAGGATACAAATATCTGAGGGAGTTTGTCACCTGATGTCTGAATCCGAAGCTGCTCCAAGGTTGATCCTTCTCGACATGACCAAAACCTCACTGGAATCCGAAGCATTTGCTCGCATTCCAGGAGGGAGCCTTCTGAGCTCGATCGCGGAGATGAATGGGATGTTTGCCGGTGAGGCGGAGCGGGTTCCGAGGCACAGATCCAGCGTCGAGTTCGTGGCTTTCACCACAAACTCATAATACGATGTCGACTGCCCTTTAATCCTCAAGTTAACCACTGTGTTTGCACTAATCATAATCTCAAATTCCGCCAAAGTTGATTCCAGGCGGTCATAGTAGAACCACGGCCTCAAGATGTAGTTCTCTCCCACCAAAACCGGAAGTGCATAGCAGTGCTTCCGGGAGGTGTCTGGAAAGTATCGAAGCCGCTGCAGGATGGCCGTGCCCGCTTTCAAGGAGCTTGAAATGGAGGCTGGGACTCCAGTGGTGATAAAGCTGTCATCGGGTGTCCAATTGATGCCATTGTCATCAGTGTGGCTGTCAAAAGCTCCGCAGTCCAGGCTCAAGAAACCTGTCAAAATATGAGATGAGAGCTTGTTCTTCTTCGTTTGATGTTTTCTGATGAGAGAGAGATGCTACTGACCCGGTTGGCCTGAAACTTGAGCCGGTGCTGCGAAGAGGCCGAGCGTGAGAATAAGGAGGAGACGGCGATAGGCCATTTCTCTTTTCGAAAGAGATGAGACTCTACTACTAGCGGGAGCCCTATGCTCATGGTCTTAGCCAACCGCAACAGGAAAATAATATAAAAATTCAAGTGGGAATTTTCACGACGTACTGGACAGGAGAAAGAGTGGACTTTGAAGTGTCAATGTTGAGACCAGTTCTTTCAAACTGTGGTTAATACAGAGAAGAATATGATTGATTAGTAAAAACAAGAGAATTCTAACCGGCTTCTTCGGCTTCAAACTAGTGCATGACGAATCTATCCATCAGGAAAACGTCAACCGCGGCTTTTCAAGAAGTTCGATTAAAGCCGCACAGGGCATGTTGAGGAAGTATCTTTCGAAAATCAACATATTTCAAGTGATGACAAACCTGGCTAGGCTGAAACATATAGCGAGGAGCCGAGGCTGAGGGTGTACGAGAAGGAGATGGTCAGCCAGCCAGATTTTCCGCGAGAACTATTTTGGTTTTATATCGGAACCATCGCGACATTATAAGAAACAGGGCAATCACTTTTCCGGTTCTGCCTTTTACAATCAGGTTGAAGAAAAATCGGGCGACGGGGAAAATTTCCTCTGGAATGGGTAGCATTTCCTGCTCCATGCTCGTTGTCACTATGATCATCATGACGAAACCTAGTAATCTCCACGTTTTTCCACTGGCCAAAACCCTGTGTTTTCTATAGCGAAAACCAGATCACTCAGCCCGTCAAGCTGGCTGATTCATCGTGCAGATGCTTGGGATCAATATTCAAACAGCATTTAGCATTTATCTTCCGCTGTTAAAAGCTACCATAGAGTGTGCAAGAGAGCTTCCATCCTCCTCATCAAGCTGAATGGCCTCCCTCAGCCCGGCCACGACCATGCTCATGTTGGGCCTCCTGTCGGAAGAACGCTCCACGCACTTCATTGCAAGCTCCATGCTGCTTGCTCCTTGTAGCCTAAGAGCTTGGGGTCTGCCACACTTTGCAGGTTGCCTCTTTCGAGCTTTCTGCATGCCTGGAGGAAGAAAAAAAGCTTTGCAGTGAAGAGCGAAAGATCTGAATGGCGCTCAAGGTTCTTACCCATTTCGAGAGCACGACCTGGTCCTCTGGAAGCGATAACCTGACCGGCTCATGGGCGCAAACAATCTCGAACAGTACTATTCCAAAGCTGTATACGTCTGATTTCTCTGTTAGCCTGATGTAGGAATGGTACCTGCAGCAAAACCAGAATATTATATGATGGTTGGAAAAAAAATTATATCTCCTGGGCTCACTCACTCTGGATCGAGATATCCCGGAGTTCCTTTGACATCAGTGAAACATGCGAGGCATAATTCCTATCATAAAATTTGGACAAGCCGAAGTCGCTGACCTTGGCAAGCTCCAAAGTATGTTGATTGTCTTTACATCTCGATGAATGATGTGTTGATTGCATGAGTTATGCAAATAGTCCAATCCTGATTCACAGAGCATTTCTTATCAAATTTGCCAACTCAAAACTTCATATACCTTGAGCAGCATCTAAGGGGATTCGAAGCCTGGTTTTCCAGCTCAATGTTGGGCGACTTGTAACTGTAAGAGGAATATCTATCAGAACGATAAATAGAATTAAGCTCACTCACCATACAAATGCTCTCTTAAAGTTCCATGTGACAAAAACTCATGGACCAGGATAAGTTTAGACCAGCCAATGAAGGATACCAGGTTCCTGTGGTGCACAACTGAGAGAATAAAGCTTCCTCCCACAACCTTTTGGAAGTTGTTTGTTGTGTTGATCACTTCTCTGGAAGTGAACTTTCTAATGCTTGAGTTTGGCGACTGTGGAGCTGGAAACCATAAGAATTAGAGTAAGCCTTGGACTTCCGTTGACTTGACTTGACCTTGTTGTTCTGTTGGCCTTGTTGGTCTATTGATTGTTCTTCGAGAGATCAATCATACTGCGATTGCAGCTCAAAGTAACAGAAGCGCTACAGATGGTACTGCTATTTCAATTATGATTTTCGTTTTACTTTTCTTCTTGCCGATGATTTTCTAGGGCATCTTGCATGCTTCGACCTTGGAACCGCTGGAAAAAAAAAAGATAAATCAAAGGAGTACGAAAAGGTACAAGGATTCTGACTTGTAGGAAGACTGTCGTTCCTGTGGTATGCAATCCAAACTGTTGTTTCTAAACCTGAAAAATGAAAAGCTCTAGAAGTTTTTCTAGTAATGCAGAGAGTAACTCACAGGACCGTGAGGTTTTTTAAGGAGCTAAAACTTGGAACTGGGCCTGTTAATGCATTGTTATCCAGATATCTGATGAAAGTGATGAAAGAACCACAATTGAGGTCTAGAAGGTAAAGCTGTGTCAATCAGGAAATTACAATTTTGTTAGATGTGCTAGCTTTTTTGATGGATCCGGATATGTTGCTTTTGAGACCACGGTTGGACAGGTTCCTGCAACTCATAGATATTTGAGCAATGTGTTAGAAACATCTTACAGTTCAGTGATCCTTGCCGGGATTATGCCTGTGGCACAAGTGATCCAGGCCCAAGTGTAAGCAGCAGGCATGCATGGATCTCCAGACCATAGAGTCAGATTAAAATCCTTCATCACTTCGCGTGTAGCTATCACTGCAAAGAACAGGATATTCCACGAACAACAAAAGTTCCTATCTAGACTCACCATCGTCGAGTTCTGTTCCTGGAAGAAGATTTCCTTTGTACTCGAAAAGATCAGCCGCATTAAGAATCGGACCGAGGGTGGAGTTTGGCGTGGCGACGAGATCCAAAGGACGTGTAAAAAACACTTAGGCCTAAGGTTGACCGTGGTCTTAACCAGTGCGAGCTGGTGTTGAATTGGATCTCGAACACTCTGCTGCAAAATAAGTACTTTGTCGCCTTGAGCTTTTCTGAAAACTCGAAAATCATCACGGATTTGGATCTGCATCACTGCTAAGGCAGGCTTGTTGGGAAGATCCCTACAGTTAATGTCGCGTTGGTGCTGACCCGCTCATAGTTTCTCATGTCCTTGTAAGAACTATCAGCTTCCCATATCCATCGTAGTCAAGAGCTCGAGAGATCAAACCACAGGTTTTAAGAGTTGATATCTGAATCCGAGACTACAGGCACGGCGCGACGCCCAACCGGGGAGCTGGCTTCTCTGTGTCCACGGAAAGGCGAGCGGTCAGGTTTGCTTCTTCCTCCCCCTCCGAGGTTAAACACTTGCTCGCATTCCAGAAGGGAGCCTCCTGAGCCCGATCGCGGAGATGAATGGGATGTTTGCCGGTGACGCGGAGCGGGTTCCGAGGCACAGATCCAGCAGCCTTGGAAGCCAGTCTTCGTGGTACTATGAGTTCGTGATGAAAGCCGCAAACTCGACGGTGTGACTTACAACAGCCGCACCGATCATGATGTCAAACTCCGCCAGACTTGATTCCAGGCCGTCGTAGTTTCCATAGTAGAACCTCGGGCTCACTATGTAGCTCTCTTCCACCAAGACCGGAAGTGCATACAAGTGCTTCCGGGAGGTGTCTGGGAAATATCGTAGGCGGTGCAGGATGACATTCCTGCTCGCTTTCAGCAAGCGTGAAACGGAGGCTGCAACTCCGGTGGTGATGAACTTGTCGTCGGGTGTCCATTTGATGCCCTTGTCATCAGTGTGGCTGTCTAAAGCTCCACAGTCGAGGCTCAAGAAACCTGAGATCAAACGAGATTACTTCAAACGATCTCGTTTTGTGTGATGCATGAGAGAGACTAACCCGGTTGAGCTGGAACGATGTCCAGTGTGGCCAGGATACCGAGCGTCAAAACGAGGAGGAGACGATTCATTTTTCTTTTGGGATAGCCTAGGTCAAGCCTGCTTCTCGAGAGACCTGTGCTAATAGCAAAATTAACTACAAGGAGACTAGGCTTTGAAATGTTCCTGAAAGTCCATTTGCATTAAAATAGACCTTTTGAAACGAGCCTCACAAGACTCCGTCCAGCATCAAGTACGTCTAAGTATGTATAAGGAGGGAAAAATTCTGATCAAAAGAGCAACTTTATTATATCGTAAGGATGTGCTGCGACTGAGACAGCTTGTGTGCAGTTCAAAAAACCAAAAAAGAAAAGAAAAGAAAAAACAGGTTTTCAGTCTAACGTTTTCGAGAAAAGGAAACACAAATATTCTGAGAAACACCTGATATCTGAATCCGAAACTACTCCGAGGTTGAGCCTCGCTGGAATCCGAAACAATTCGAGATCGTTTGTAGCTTCAAGGGTGTCGTCGGGTAAGTCGAGGCTCAAGAACCCTGTCGAGTTGAGATGAGAGCTTATTTTATCTTCGATCTAGACGTAATTGATGAGATGCTACTAACCTGGTCATAAGCTGGCGTAGCGAGGAGGCCGAGCGTGAAAACGAGGAGACGATCCACCAGCCAGATTTTCCGCTCAGGAGAGACTGCTCATGATCTTCTTGATCCAGCCGACAACAGGAATCGTATAAAAAATTCAGTAGGATTTACTACGACCCGAAGGAGACGGGAGATAGAGTGTCAAAAGGAACCCGGTAAGCTTTGAAACAGAAATCTCCTCGCTGCTCCCATGGCCTGCGGGTACACGACGGCCACGGAAGTACGCTTCGTTCCATCATCTCGTCGACGACCTGGCGAAAGCACCTGTTTAGAGAATAAGTGGCATAGGATAACATAACACAAGAAGAAATTTTACTCTTTGATCGAGCTTTCATCTGCTGCAATACTCCCATGCCACTGGATACTCCAGACTCTTCAAGTACCTGTCTACAAAGACTGTGAGTAGGAATCCAAGTCCTCCATTGTGCCACTCTCTGATGGCAAAGCAGAAATAATACTTGCCTGCGCATAGCTTTATCGTCCTTGCAGTTGCACAAAAGGTGGCATTTGAGTCCCAAGTACCTTCGCATCAGTAACAATGACAATTGGCTCTAAGTCAGGATGAAGATGTTTTCTTGCTGCTTCCAAGATGTCATTGCTCATTACTTCTTCAACCTTGTTTTTGTAAGTGAGAGGAAGGTTTTGATCGATTCCAAATAGATCGTATACGAGGACACGTGCTAGCTGGGAGAAGACGAATGTTGATAACTTTGGTAGATATAATCGCAAGTTTACCTGCTTGAATAATTAAAAACAAATGAATTTAGAGCGGCTTCTTTGGCTTGAGACAGCTTCTTTGCAATGCAGGGAAGGGTTTCAATAGTGCATGCATGTCGAATCTAACCTTCAGGAACAGGTGCTCTGACAATTGACATCAACACTGCCTTTGACAGCTTTTAAAAACTTGGGAATAGATTGAACTTGAGTATCTCTAGCAATGAAGACCCCCTTATATAACATTGAGTGAGACATTTTAAGATGTTGCTTTAAATCTATAATCAGAAAAGCTAACCCTGTGATCGATCAAAGCATTCCATCTTTCAAATGGTTGGAATACTTTTATGTTCTAATCTAAAATTTGTTCACTGATAAATAAGTTTCTAAGATATTATTGTTTTTGACTTTGATATTTTCTGTTTATTGATATTTGAATTTGAATTTGGGCCAGTATAGGCAAATTGGATTTAGCACTTCATGTGCATGGTAAAATCTTTAGTTATAGAGTAGCTATTGTTAAATGGTTACATCACTTGCCTCTCTCTGGATGCTCTTTATTTCGTTAAAAAACAGTTTAAACAACTTTAACTGGTTATTTATAGTAATTTATCTAAACTTTACTGATGGGTTTGATTTCTTTGCTCAAGATGGTTGAGGCTTCTAACTTCTCTATTTATATTTTTGCAAGTAAGGGTGTATTACATTTTTGTAAGCTAAGTGACATCCAAAGTAACAAGAGTGGCTAATTCTGTTAGTTATTTCCTTGTCAACAATTGTTAGAATGTGTCTAAATTAGTAACACAGAGAAAGAAGTTACCTCCTAACTCATTTAAGCTAGTGCATTTTTCACAAAATGTAAATATTGTGAACTTTTTTTAAAGTTATTTCCTTAGCAGTGTTCTAGACTAAAATATACTTTAACAAAGATGTTGATCTTGGTATTGAAAGTTATATATTTGTTAGTCCTTTTGAATATTCTTTTTCTTTATTGCCACAACAGCAAGAGGTTAGTGTTGCTAAATCCTCTATTAATCTCCACTCAAACTAATTAAAAAACTGGTCAATGATTGTATTGGAGGGTTTTCAAAAATAACCCTAGGAACAGTGTTGAAATAACTCACTGCACTTAGGAACATGTGCTAAAGTAGAAGTAACTCACCACATTATTGATGGGGTAATGGGGTTGTACAGTCAAATTGGTTGTTGCTCCTGTTTTTGCTCATGTTACTAGTTGAGCCTTTTTTCTTGCAATTTTTTATTTCATTTTTCTTTCTCTTGAGAAAATGAAATAAAAAATTGGCAGGGAATAGTATCATTACTATTTGAGTTACAACTCTTAGATAGAACAGTAACTATATTACTCCCTGCCAAATTTTCTTTGACATACTCACTGTTCACCAAAAAAATGATTTCAAGTTTTTTCTCAGCTTTTGTTAGTGAACTTTGGATTGCTAAATCTAATATATGGTGTCTCTTTTGTTTTTTTAAAAGAGTAAAATGGTTTACTGTTGAAGTTTGCTTCTAGAATTTATTTTCTTGATCATGTTCAATCTTATGATAAGATTGAACATGATCAAGAAAATAAATTTATTGAACACAAGGAAATAAATTTGTAGAGCAAACTTTTATAACACTAAATTAACTTTTTTCTTTTGAGCTTTCATGTCCTTCAAACTTTTTAAAGGCCTAGGCCTTCATGTGGCTGATTTTGCTCCTCCAGGAGAGTTTTCATGTAGGCCTCCACTTGCTCTTTCTCTCCTCCAGTTCCTTTGAGGGGTTAATTTTGCTCCTCCAGGAGAGTTTCCATGTAGGCTTGCACTTGCTCTTTCTCCCATGTAGAGTTAGGAGGTGGTCGAGAGGCTTCCACATGCTCTCTCTCTCTCTCTCTCTCTCTCTCTCTCTCTCGGTCCAGCTTCATGCAGGTGGCGGGGGAAAAACTTTTATAGACATGAGGTGGCCTGGAAAAAAAATTTACTAGAGCAAATTTTTATAGCACTGAGCTTTGTCCAACTATAGTTTCCTTCCATAGTGAGTTGCTGACTGTGGAGTCATATATTGGCTGCTAGTATGGTATTTACACCCATCCTTGAACAGGAATGGCTTGTGTATGCTCTTGAGGCTGTCGCTTAGTTTTTAAAGGACACGACACTGGAGGATAAAGCAATTGCAAGTTTATCTTTCATCTAGAAATACGTATTATAACTGGATGTGTGCAATACAATCGACATTTCAGGTGTGTGTTTTGGGGCGGTAATATCTGCATTGCTGATGAGTGTGAACCTCAGAGAAACCAAGACTCGAGAAGCTCCAATCTAGTGCAGGTACAAGAGGTCGTTAGCAAGCTGTCATTTCGAAACACTTCCAAGGTTACCTTAAAACTCTGCTCGCCTCCATAGGAGAAGCATCGAGCCTTGTCACGCTACCAAGGATACCTTAAAACTCTGTACCTATCCTACAGAAAGTGCCTGATTTTGTGTTTCTGTGCTTCATATGAGAGGAGAGTTCTACACTCCACTTCCTTTAGAGCTTGAAGATCTCTCTTTCTTTCCTTTTGGAACACTATGTTTCCCGCCAGCAATACCTCACAAACAGCGCGCATCCGTGGCCGTCCACCCTGAAAAATATGGAATGCGCCCTCTTGCCGCTCCATACTTCCTCGCCAGGCACTGAGCAGTTGTGCGCGTAGAAGATAACGGAGCTGCTGGCTACCGCCAGGGACGTATAGAACTCGTCCACTGAGCTCCTCGAGCGTGATGGACATTTGCCTCTTTGGGATGAGAATTTATAAAGTTTTCTTAATTTTATTTAACTTAGCTTTGTCGAGCCAAAAACTCCCGCCTTTAAATCGGAAAAGCCATATTTGGGGTGTAGCCGGAAAAGTAGTCGGTACTCCGGAGCGATGGTGCAGCAGTGCAAACAGGTGCTGGAGGCGGATGCGATCCGGAGGAGCAAAGCACCTCCCTTGAATGCGGACGTGAAAGCGGCACTGCAAAAGGTTCAAGAGGAGCACAAGATCGAGCAAGGGAAGCACCGAGCGGATGTCACAGCGCAGGTTCAAGCAGCCTTGCGCAAGCTGGAAGAGCTGCACAAGACGCAACTGCAGCGCGTGCACGAGGGCCAGAGGAGTTTCTACAGACAGCAGGAGGAGCTCCTCAGCGTTTGCAAGAGGCAGGAAGCGGCGCTGTGGCAGCAGAAGATCGAGCAAGGCAGGTTCGAAGAGGATGTGATAGTACTGGAAGCGGAGCACAAGCAACACAAGATGGAACAGACCAGCTTCAACAGTCTTGTAGTGGAAAAGATGGATAAGCAGCGAGAGGAGTTCCTCAGGCAAACGGTGCGACAAGGCAGGTTCGAAGAGGATGTGATAGTCCTGGAAGCGGAACTGCGCGAGCTGGAAGAGCAGCACAAGATAGAACATATGCGCTTCAACAATCTTGTAATGGGAAAGTTGGATCAGCAGCGAGAGGAGCTCCTCAACGTTTGCAAGAGGCAAGCGGCGTTGCAAGGCAGGCTCGAAGAGGATGTGATAGTCCTGGAAGCAGAACACAAGCAGCAGAAGATGGAACAGACCAGTCTTGTAATGGAAAAGATGGATAAGCAGCGAGAGGAGCTCCTCAACATTTGCAAGAGGCAAGCCGCGCTGCAAGACAGGCTTGAAGAAGATGTGATAGTCCTGGAAGCGGAACACAAGCAGCACAAGACGGAACAGACTAGCTTCAACCGTCTTGTAATGGAAAAGATGGATAAGAAGCTCCTCAACGTTTGCAAGAGGCAAGTGGCGTTGCAACGCAGGCTCGAAGAGGATGTGATAGTCCTGGAAGCGGAACACAAGCAGCACAAGATGGAACAGACCAGCTTCAACAGTCTTGTAATGGAAAAGATGGATAAGCAGCAAGAGGAGCTCCTCAGCTTGTGCAAGAGGCAAGCGGCGTTGCAATGCAGGCTCGAAGAGGATGTGATAGTCCTGAAAGCGGGACTGCACGAGCTGGACGAACAAACGCGCTTCAACAATCTTCTAATGGAAAAATTGGATAAGCAGCGAGAGGAGCTCCTCAGCATTTGCAAGACCCAGGAAGCGGCACTGGAGCAGCTCAAATTCAAGCAGGGCAGGCTCCAGAAGGATGGGTTAGTCTTGGAAGTGGAACTGCGCAAGCTAGAAAAGCTACAAAAGGAGGAACAAGGGAGAGTGGAACGACAGTTCAATCTTGCAAAGCAAAGTATGGATGTTGCAAAGGAAAGGATGGATGTCAACCACGGCTTGACAGGCGAGATCCTCAAGAGGCTTCTATGCGAGTCCAGTGAGGCATTGTGCAAGATCCAAGGTCTCAAGTCTTTGGACAAGCTTGAGAAGTCCACCACGAAAATCTCTTTGGAAGCGCATCGCAGGATCGGGCTAAAGATGGCATCGAAGATCTTGCAAAGGTTAAAGGTCTTATAGTTTCTATCGTTTCCATACATCTTTGTTCTTTCAATCCAATAGTCCCAGCAATGACTTGATCACCACCTCGTCCGGATGAACAGGCATGTTGGCAAAGAGATCGAGCCCATCTTTCACGTTCCCAGCTCGTCCAAACGCATCGGCAATGCAACCGTAGTGATCCAGCTCTGGAGAGATTCCATGATCCACGCGCATGGAAGCTAGGAACTGGCACGCACAAGAGACCAGCCCTGCATGGCTACACGCGGTGAGCACGCCCACGAAGCCGATCCCATCGGCATGGAAACCATTCTGGAGCATCTCTCCAAACAGCTCGATCGATCGCCTCCACTCCCCGCACTGAGCAAACCCCGCCACCATTGTGCTCCACGAGACTTGGTCCCTCGGCATTGCCCCCACAAAGAACTCCCACGCCTCGGCGATGTTTCCACTCGCCACCAGCGCCTCGAGCATCGCGTTCCACGCGATATCATCCCGGACGAGCATCCTGGCGAAGAGATCTCTGGCCTTCTCCGCCATGTTGCGCCGCCCCAGCCAGGTGAGGAGCCCAGTCGAGGACGCCAGATCGTGCCGCGGCATCCTTTCCAGCGTCTCCAGGGCCTGATCCAGCTCGCCGTTCTGTGCGTAGCCGTGAACCATCGCGTTCCAAGTCACAGAGACCCTGCGACGCATCGCTCGGAACGTTTCCATGGATCGATCGAGTCGACCAGCTTGGGCAAACCCCGCCACCATGATCGTCCCCGAAAAAGCATCCCACTGTGCCATCTTGTGGAGCATTCGCTCGGCCTCGTCCACTCTGAATCGCTCGACATGGGCTTGGATCATCGCGTTCCAGTGAACGATCCCTCGCCTGGGCATGCTCATGAACATCTCCCTCGCTTCGTCAAACAAATCTCGACTTACACACGCCTGGATCATCGCAGTCCACGATACTTCGTCCTGTTCCGGCATAGCTCGAAACATTGCCCGAGCTAGATTCATATGCCCACGCTGGGCATATCCGCAGATCATCACAGTCCAACACACAAGATCTCGCTGTGGCATCCGGTAGAACACCAGCTTGGCTTCCTCGAAACGATCATTCACGGAATAAAGTTTCAAGATTCCCGTCCAGGAGATCTCATCTCTTTGATGCATCGCCTGGAACAGCGCTCTCAGTTCCTCCAGATCCAGCCCTTGCGAAGCTGTCGTGAGAATGATATTGCTCGAAACCATATCCCACTGAGGCATTGCTTGGAAGATCTCCATTGCTTCCCGACCATGGCCGCTATAACCCGTCAAGATCGTCGCCCATGACACTCTATCCCTGCTCGGCATCTCGTCAAAAACCTCCTTCGCTTTCTCGCTATGCCCATTCTGGGCATACGCTCCAGCCAAGATGTTCCAGGAGAAAACGTTTGGATTCGCGATCTCTCGAAAGACACACCCCGCTGCCTCGACGCTGCCACACTTCCCATACAAACCCACGAGGAGATTCGCGATCAGCCTGTTCTTCCCGAGCCCCTGATTGACAATCTCGCGGTGGAGTTCCTGGCAGCTCGAAAGATCTCTGGAGCTGGAACAAGCCCGGATCTTCTTCACATAGAATGGAATTAAGCCATCGAAGAAGCCGCTAGATCTCCTGGACATTCATAGCGTAAAAGAGAGAGAGACAGCTCAAAACATACGAGAAAAGCGAGGATTATTGGAAGGAATAGTAATAATACAGGTAGTAAGAAGAAAAAAAAAAGCGCTAAAATGCTGGCTTATGCACCACCTTAATCTTGCTGCTGCTGTGCTTACCCTCTCGACTGGCCAGCTCGGGACGACAGGATGATTCCCACAATGAGACCGTATAGAGCCAAAGCCTCGGCAAAGATGAGAATGAGGATCATTCCAACAAAAAGCTTGGGTTGCTGCGCATTCGCCCTGCAAAGAAAAACAAACCAATCAATGGAGATATCGAAGAAAAAGATGGCTTTTGATCGATCGAACTTACCGGACTCCAGCGTCACCGACAATCCCGATTGCCATTCCAGCCGAGAGACCCGCGAGGCCGCAAGCCAGCCCGGACGATAGATGAGCGTAGCCATCGAACAAGTAGTAGGACTTTGCCTTTGGGTTGATGCCCGTGCTGATAATCACAGCGATGATGAGGCCGTAGATTCCCAGCACTCCAGCCATGACCACTGGCACGATCGATTTCATCACGAGCTCCGGCCGCATCACGCCCATGGATGCCACTCCAACACCACTCTTTGCGGTTCCATAGGCAGCTCCCATGCCTGCAAAGAAAATTCCATAAGAAAATGGGGAATTTTGGGATCGAAATCTCGGGATTGTGGCAAGGAAATCGCGCAGGAAGGCGAATCCATGGCCCAAGCTCAGGCATTGCAATGCCGCGCAGCCGAGACACGCACCACAACCCTAGATCCAGTCCAGCCATGGCGGTGAGAGGCAAGAACTTACACGAGAAGACCAGAGCTGCCGCGGCGCCAATGAATCCGAAGAAGGGCGCCGTCTCATCGCCACTGAATGCGTCGGTGGAAGCCATGAATCTCCCCCGACTTGCGTTGCTCCCCGGCAATCCACGCCGGATCTATCCCTTAGGGTTAGGTCCCAAGAGAAAGAATCCCAGAATATCCATCCATTCACAGAATATTCGCTCTTCGTTTTTGCTGACTTGGCATGCTGTAAGCCCTAAATGAATGAGATTCTTCCTCACCGAGCATCAAGCCATCAATGTCTACGCTCAACGCCTCCAATCCTGCGGGATCGCTCGCGATCTCTTCCTGGGCAGTGAAATCCACGGCCAGATCGTGCGATCTGGGCTCTCGCGCGACCGATACCTTGCGAATCGCCTCATCGACATGTATGGCAAATGCGGGAGCTTGGATCAAGCCCAGCTCGTCTTCCACGGCCTCAGGAACCCTAACCTCTACTCGTGGAGCATCCTTCTCGCGGCCTATGCCCAAAATGGCGCCGTGGAGAGGGCAAAGTGGGGGTTCGATCGAATGCCGCAGCACAATGTGGTATCCGCGAGCGCGGTGCTGGCGGCGCTTGCCCAGGCCGGGCATCTTCGCGAATCGAAGACATTCTTTGATTCCATGGAAGAGACCAATCTTGTGTCTTGGAACTCTTTGCTCCTGGCATATGCCCAAGCTGGGGATGTGACCAATGGAACAAAGATCTTTCATCGGATGGCTGAGAGAGACGTGATCTCATGGACGACCATGATCACCTGCTGCTCGCAAAGCGGCGATTTAGATGGAGCCGCGAGGTTCTTTGCGAAGATGCCCTGCTCTAGCATGGTATCTTCTTCAGCGATGCTAATGGCATATGCCGAGAACGGGCATCTGGAAGATGCGGAATCTATCTTTAACTCCATTCTTGATCCCAGCTTACCAATGTCTAATGCCATGCTACAGGCATACATTCTCTACTACAAAGTCTCTCAAGCAAGAAGTCTCTTTCTTTCTATGAGAATATGCGACGTGGTTTCATGGACTACCATGCTCGCAGCATATGCCCAAGCTGGGGATCTAGAATCTTCTAAACTCTTTTATGACAAGATGCCGTTACACTCTTCCGTGACCTTCTCGGCGCTCCTCCACGCCCACGCGCGTCGCTGCTCGCCTCTCGACGAGCTCGAATCTGTGTTTGATTCCTTCCCCGATCGCCAGATCACTGCATGGAACGTGATGATCGCAGCGGCGGCATCCCAGCACGCCAGGATCGATCGATCACTCGCATTCTTCCACGGAGCCCCAATTCGCGACGTGGTTTCGTGGACCGCGATCGTGGCAGGGCACTCGGATTGCAAAAACATCGCAGGAGCGCAGCGGCTGTTTGATCTCATGCCGCAGTGGAATGCCGTGACCTGGAACGCGGTGATCACTGCCTATGCCAGAGATGGGCTCCTCGATCGCGCGAGGGAGATGTTCTCCCGGATGCCGGAGCCGCGCTGGGGGCCCTGGAATTACCTGATTCTGGCGCACTCCCAGGCCGGGCACACGATCCAGGCGCTGGAGCTGCTCGATCGCATGCTCCTCGAGGGTTTGATGCCAGACAATCTCACATTCGTGGGGATCTTCTCTGGATTCAACCACGTCGGGCAGATGGATCTCGCGCGCCAGTGCTTCCGGTCGATGAGCACCGATTTCGCGATCGCTCCAATCCTGGAGCACTACTGCTGTATGATCGGGGTATTCGGACGCGTGGGGGAGATGGGCGATGCGCGAGATCTCTTCGAAAGCATGCCATTCGAGCCCACGTCGATCGCCTGGAACACGATTCTCGGCTGCTGCAACATCCACAGCGATCTTCTCCGCTGCAATCAAGCGATCCAGAGCTCCGTGCCAGCGACCTTTGTCCTACTGTCAAACATGTTCTTGGGGCGGATTTAAACGAGAAGATTATTCCCTCTTGGATATTCTTCCCGGCTATGGCGTCCTAGGGTTTATTGTGCCAGGATGATCTCTGCCGTGAGCGCAGGGCGCTGGAGCTTGGCTGCTGCCGGATCGGAGTTGCGGAGGTCGCAGCCGTGCAATGCAGAGGCTCTAGCATCGCTGCCGCGCATCCCGATCACGAAATCTTCTCTTCAAGTAAGTCATCTCTCGATCTCGAGACAAGGCATCCAGATCCAACCTCGACTGCGATGCGCGGCATCAAAAAACGCCGATTCATGGCCATCGGACTCCAGAATCAGCGGTAGCGGCAAGAAAATTCTCGCTGCCATTGCCAAAGGGACCGCTGCTTCGCTCCTTGCGTGGATCCTCTCAAGCAACCTTCTCGCCTATGCCGCGGCTGGAGGAGCCGCCGAGTCTTCTTCCATCGGAGCATCCGCCCTGGGACTCCGCATAGCAGATTATCTTCGCAGCTCGCGGTGGCCAGACGAGGCAATCGTCTTTGCGCTCGCGACGCTTCCAGTGCTGGAGCTTCGCGGGGCGATTCCAGTCGGGTATTGGATGCGGCTGAATCCTCTTCTAGTCTACTGTCTCTCGGTGGCCGGGTAAGTCACACGTATAGTTTCCTTGATCTTGTTTTGTTTTGTTCTAACTTCTAGTATGCATAGCTAAGCATTCAAGCATGTCACGTCTCAAGCTTTGACATGCGTTTTCTATTTGGCAGGAATATGATCCCTGTGCCATTGGTGCTGCTCTACATGGAACAGTTAACTACGTTTCTCACAGCGAGGAGCTCCAGTGCCAGGAAAGTTTTGGATTCGATTTACAAACACACGAGACGCAAGGCCGGGCCTATCCAGGAATTTAAGTGGCTGGGACTAATGCTTTTTGTGGCAGTCCCGTTCCCGGGGACTGGAGCTTGGACAGGTGCCATGGCTTCTGTGGTTCTGGGAATGCCATTCTGGAGTTCCTTCTGGGCAAACTTCTTCGGTGTCGCCATCGCTGGCATTCTAGTCAACCTGCTGGTGAGCGTGGGTTTCAACACCGCATTGCTGGTCGGTGCAGCACTATTCGCAGCTTCTACATTCATGTGGAGCTTTCTCAGATTCTTGGGAAGGTCGCAACACTGAGGTCAAGCCAAGCGAAATCCAGCCCCGGATCTCGCACGCACCGGGGGGTATGTTTTTTCCTCACTGGCGGTACACGATTTTCTTTTCGTGCAACTTGTTTTTCCTTTTATGCTTGTTTTTCTTCGGCTAAAAATTTCCGGTCTAAGGCTGCGCGTGTGCCTGTTTTGTACAGATGTCCTCGGGATCACGGCTCTGGGTGTCAACTTCTTTCTTATCATCAGCCGGAGGGAAAGTCTCTTCCGGACGGCTGGACGGTCTTGGCTTGTAGCGCAGCGGCGCTATCATTCACCAACATGAGAATGTGAGAGAATGTGAGCAAGCTTCGATGAACTTGCGACATTCGCTGTGGATGCCGCGGGGCTGTCAAGCAGTGTCTCCTCCTCTTCCGGGACACAGGAAGCGTGAACCACTCGAGCAAAGAGAAGAGAGAAAGCAAGAAAAGGAAAAAGTTTTTTTAACACTGACATGGACGAGGTACTTCTCCTTTCTTGCAAGTTTTCTAATGTTTCCTATGTTGTTCTCTTTCGCCGGCCCAGGACAGGTACAGTTTTACCGTGACTTAACGGAGGAATTCGATCAAGAGAGGTACAATGCTCTTTTAAGTTCAAACGTCACTGTAACACTCATCTCGACATCGCCCAAATTGCAGCTGTCTGCTTGTGGCCCTTGAGCTTTCCCGGCTTAAAATGCTCGATGGCAACATTGTCTCCAAACGCGTGAAAAGGATCATACGTTTATGATCCGACCGGTGATGAAAGCGGCAATTGGTTTCCCATCGATGGATACTTCTTCTCCCAGAGCAGCATAGCGAGCGAGCGAACGAGCGAAGAAGAAGAAGAAGAAGAGAAACCACTGTCAAAGCCAACCTCCAAAATTTTCTAGCCGCGGGGTCACTGTGCGCGAATCATCTAGCGAACCCCCCGGGATCCGACGGTCGCGGTCGCCACAACCGCTAGATGTGCCTGATCTCAGCCATGCGTACGTCCGGCGGGCGGCTCCGTACGCATTGGACACGTGTCAGAGACTGTGCCACGTGGCGGGCTTAAACCCTAATCCATGGAGCCCTGGACTAAAATGAGGATTTGTTTTGCGGGGCGGAAGGGATGGAGTCTTCCTATAAATGCGGCGATGGGGAGCTCGTGAGTGCTCAACTACGACCGAGACGACGACGACGACGACGGGCTTCTAAGGAGGATTGGAAGCTTTTCCAATTGGTATGCCCTCTCTTTCCATCCATCCATCCATCTCTACTTGCTTTTTGCTTTGCTTTGATCTCGTGAGATCTTGGCGCTCGTGAAACCGATCGTGGATCCTCCGCGAGTTCGCTGGCATTTCCTTTTGGCATGCGCATTTTAATTCCTTTCTTTTCGTGTGCTGATTGATTGTGGGAGCTCGATCGAGAGCTCCGCTTGGTTTGCGAATGGATTGATTCGGGCATTGAATGCTAGCGGTTGCCCCGATTCTCTTTCGCAGGATCACCTCTCCCAACCCGAACTGACACGCGAATTTCGGCAGGTCTGGATCTCGGCCACCTCGCAAGAACACTTGTAAGGTTGGAAGCGGACAAATCCATCGCCTCTCCTTGGCACCATTAGCAGCAAATCTCCTCCACATGCTATAAGTCCGCGATCAATCACCAATCCAGCAAGACGAACGATCCCACGAACACATAGAACAAGAGCTCCCCCTCCGCGATCATGGCATGGGCAGCGACGCACAAGGTCGCGCTGGGGAGCATCGCATTCGCGGTGTTCTGGATCCTGGCAGTCTTCCCAGCAGTGCCATTCCTCCCAATTGGCAGAACCGCGGGATCCTTGCTCGGCGCCTCGCTCATGGTCGTCTTCCAAGTGATCTCTCCCAACCAGGCCTTCGACGCCATCGATCTCCCCATCCTGGGCCTCCTCTTCGGCACCATGGTCGTGAGCGTCTACCTCGAGCGCGCCGATCTCTTCAAGTATCTGGGCTCGGGGCTCTCGTGGCGGAGCCGCGGCCCGAAGGATCTGCTGTGCCGGATTTGCGTCCTCTCGGCGCTGAGCAGCGCGCTCTTCACGAACGACACCACTTGCGTGATCTTCACCGAGTTCGTGCTCAGGCTTTGCAAGCAGCACCGCGTGCCAGTGCTGCCGTACCTCATGGCGCTCGCCACCAGCTCCAACATTGGCTCCGCCGCCACCGCCATTGGCAATCCGCAGAACCTGGTCATCGCGGTGGAGAGCAAGATCTCCTTCTTCAAGTTCCTCGTGGGTGTTCTTCCGGCAATGGCACTGGGGATCTTCGTCAACACCGTGCTCCTGCTGCTCTTCTACTGGAAGAGCCTCAAGCCGCTGCCCAAGATCGATGATCGCCACGCCATCGCCGCTGGAGACGTGGAGAGTGGTGGTGGTGGCGGTGGTGGCGGACAACTTGACAAGCCAGCGGCGATGATTCAAATGCCAGAAGTTGGCGGCGCTGCTCCAAAGGTGGCCGAGCTCCCGGAAGACGATCACGACCGCGAGCACGACCACGTCAGCCTCGTCCGCGTCCAGCCCCTCGCCGCCAGCCCCTCGAGCTACCAGGAATCCGGCAAGACCATCGCCGCCGCGGACGCGGAGCAAACAGAGGAAACAGAGCACGATCCGCCAAACTGGCTCCACTCCCCGGCAGTGATCGACGATCTCCTCCGCCTGGAATCGCGGAGAAGCTCGAGAAGCTCGAGCTCCTTCCGCCGCTCACGATCCACGCGGAGCCACGTCCCGGAAGAATTCGATGAGGAGGCGGGAGCGCTACCACCACCACCATCATCGCCGCCGCTAAAGACAACACGCGCATCCAGGCTCCGGAGGAAAGTGTGGAAGGTTTGCGTCTACCTCGTCACCCTGGCGATGCTGGCGGCGCTGCTCTACGGCCTCAACCTCTCGTGGACGGCGCTCACGGCGGCGGTGGTGCTCATCGTGCTCGACTTCTCCGACGCGGGGCCGTGCCTGGATCAAGTCTCGTACTCGCTCCTCGTCTTCTTCTCGGGGATGTTCGTCACGGTGGACGGCTTCAATCGCACCGGAGCGCCCGGCCAGCTCTGGAAGGCCGTGGAACCCCACGCGCGGATCGACAGCGTGTCCGGGATCGCGCTCCTCTCGCTCGTCGTCGTGCTCCTCTCCAACGTCGCGTCCAACGTCCCGACGGTGCTGCTGCTGGGGTCGAGGGTGGCGGCGTCCGCGGCGGCGACGAGCGGCGCGAGCGTGACGCGGGCATGGCTGGTCCTGGCCTGGGTCAGCACCGTGGCGGGGAATCTCACGCTCGTCGGCTCCGCCGCCAACTTGATCGTGAGCGAGCAAGCGCGCCGGGCGGAGAGCGATAAGTTCAATCTCTCCTTCTGGAAGCACTTGGCGTTTGGAGTGCCATCCACATTCATCGTCATCGCGGTCGGGCTCCCTTTGATCCAAGGCTGACGAGATGGTGTCAGTGGTCATATCATCGGATATCGGTTGATCGATCGATCACTACTCCGTGGAAAAGGAATCGCGGGGAAGTCTTGGTTTGATCGATTGATGGAGATGGACCAAGAAATCAACCAAGTCCACAAGAAAAAAAACTCTTTTAGTCTATGATTGATAGATAAGTCTCTCCAAACTGCGGGAGCGATCCAGTAAGAACAAAAAGAATGAAGAAAAATGTCTGAATATCTCACCAACCTGGAAGAGAGGCTTTGCGGCTTGACGTTTGAGCTTTCAGATGGCGGGTTTGATATTTTGCCACGTGTCTGCAAGTCAATGTATATATATAGACACGTGGTTGGCGGCTTGAGATGCCACTTGGACACGTCGTAGTCGTTGAAATTTTCTCCCTTGGCCGTCCGATCAGACCTCGAGGTTTTGACTTTGATGGTTGACTAGTTGACCAGAAACGTTTCCAACTTTGCTCCAAATTCCACAAAGTATTTCTTCTGTCAGATTTTCTCGGCCGAAATATCACGACTTTGGCCAGGTAAAGAAAACGATTTTTTGTTTTCACAGAAGAAATCTTTGTTCACAACTTAGAAATCTTTTTATTGTACAGAAAAAGCCCAACGAAAGCCTGCACTTCAGAGGCCTCGAGAGGAGCTACTTAAAAAGCAAGGGACTGAAAAACTTCCATTTTTTTCTTTCTTTTTTTTCTTGCGTTCCTTGCTTGGCGCTGTCTGCTGCTTGCTACGTATCCATCCATATGCGTCATACTATACACCCGAAAGCTTCCAGCGAAGGGATCAACGAAAGTGACCAGCCCGCAAAGTTTCAGCCTTGAATGAGCGGAAGCCCGAGAGCCGTCACGATCAACGTCGAAGGAATCCCGAACTTGAGATGAGCCCAGAAGGTGAGGTTGTAGCTGTTGGGCTTTGCTTGCCGGGCTTGCTCGCAGACGATGAGATTCGCAGCGGAGCCGATGAGAGTGAAGTTGCCAGCGACTGTGCTCACCCATGCCAGGTAAAGCCACGATCTTGTAACGCTGGCCCCGTGAATCGCCGCGGCCGATGCCGCCACCCGTGTTCCCAAAAGCAGCACTGCAGAGAAAAGAAAGAAAAGGATGTGAGAAACACCGAGCAGAAACGATGGATGTGAGTGGGAGTAAAGGCAAAAAGTTGTGAGGAACAACAAAGAGTAAGAGTACGCACTGGTGTGACTGAAAGGAAAGAGCTCAAAAAGGAGGAAACAAGGATCTCTCAAAAAGAGTACGAGTAAGCACGAGTGTGAGTGAAAGGAGAGAGCTCCAAAAAGTGGGAACAAGGATCAATGACTCACCAGTTGGAACGTTGGATGCGACGTTGGAGAGAATGAGAATCACGAGGGATAAGATGGCCACCCCCTTTGCAGAATCGATTCGAGTGTGGGGCTCAACAGCGTTCCAGAACTGGCCTGGAGCGCCAGTGCTGTTAAATCCATCCACGGTGATGAACATCCCGGAAAAGAAGACGAGCAGCGAATAAGAGACCTGGAACAAAGAAAGAGCACAGGACGAGATCAAGGCTTTAGTCTCCACAGTCTCCATAGTACCGCGAACGCGAGAAAAAAGGAAGAGAAAAAGATGAGAGATCCATCCATGTCGCCATGTTGGTAGGCAACACACACCGAAAGTATGCTCGGCGCAAAAGCCTGCCTATGAACCGAGAGAACCGTAAAGAGCGTGAGGCCGCTCTAGAGGAATTGGAATTCCGGATGCCCGATCAGATTTGCGGGTCAGAGAAGCACAAAGAAAAAGGGAAAAAGAAGCAATCGAATCGAGGAAAAAGGGCATAGATGATGGTACCCTAGAATCGATCGGATCGATCGAACGAAAAGAGGAGGGGGGAATGATTGATCGAGGGTGGCACTTACCCTGTCCAAGCTGGGGCCAGCGTCGGAGAAATCCAGCACCATGAGCGCCACGGCGGCGGTGAGCGCGCTCCATGTGAGATTGAGCCCCGAGAGGAGCGCCGCCAGGAACCCTGCGGTGACGCCGTACACCGCGGCCATCCAGGCCTTGCGCCGGAGCTTGGGACCCCACCGGTACCACGGCGCATATTCCTCCTTCCCGGTAGCCTCTTGCAGCTTCTCGGGGTAGTCCGCGGTGACATCTTTACCGCCCTTGGGCGTGGTGAGGTGCTCCCGCAGCTGCGCCCTGTGGTGGTGCTGCTCGTTTATCTCCCTGTGCGGCGCCGCAGCGTGGTGGTGGGCGTGGTGGGCTTGGCCGTCCCGCCCGGAGTAGAACCTCGCCGCTGTGGCCTGCGCGGGAGAATATCCCGACGCGGGGGAATACATCCCCGCGGGCGACATCCCGGGGGAGTGGACCCGCGGAGAGTAGAGCTGGTGCTGCTTCTCGGCGATGGGGTGTACGGGCGAGTAGACGCGGGAGGAGTAGAGCGGCGTGGGCTTGTCGTCCTCCTCCGCGATGGGCGATGGCGGCGCCGCGGCGGCGGTGGGATATTCCCCCACGGCGGCGGCGCTCAGTGGCCCGCTGTGGAGGCGCTCGTAGGAGAGCGGCGACCGTCGCGGGCTGTGGTGATTGTGTGGGGAGATGACTTGGATGGATTTGATCGCGCCCAGCTCCATGGCGGAGGATGGATCGCTGGTGGCATCGGCGGGGGCGGGGAGGGGTGGCGGAGCATCGGCGGCGGCCAGGCCTTGCGAGAGCTGCCGCCAGTACATGGCGAGGAGGAAGAGGATGTTGAAGACGATCCCGGCGATCATGGCGGGGAGGACGCCGATGAGGAACTTGCCGAACTGGATCTTGCTCTCGATCGCGATGACGAGGTTCTGGGGGTTGCCGATGGGCGTGGTGGCGGAGCCAATGTTGGCGCTGGAGGCGAGCGCCAGGAGGAATGGCTCCGGTGGGAGATTGTGCTGCTTGCACAGATTGAGCACGAACTCGGTGAAGATCACGCAGATGGTATCATTCGTGAAGAGCGCGCTGGCCAGCGCCGAGAAGACGCTCACGCGGACGAGCAGGTCCTTGGCGCCGCGGCAGCGCCATGAGAGCACCATTTTGAGGTACTTGAAGAGATCGGCGCGCTCGAGGTAGACGCTGATGACCATGGTGCCAAAGAGGAGGCCGAGGATGGGAAGATCCACCGCCGCGAAGGCCTGGTTTGGAGAGAGGACCTGGAAGACGACCATGAGCGTTCCTCCCAGGAGAGCTCCTGCGGTCCGTCCGACGGGGAGGCATCGGACCGCCGGGAAGGTGGCCAGCGTCCAAAAGATGAGGAACGCGAAGCTCCCAAGCACCACCTTGTAAGGTGCTGCCCATGCCATGATCTTCGATCTTCTCCTCCTTTCTCTTGGACGATCGTCTCCTCTCGAGAGAGAATGAGAGAAAGAAAGATCACTGAGAATTTGATCGATCAATCCAGCGAAGAGAAGAGAGAGCTTCACGGCGCCATCTTACGCACGAAACCAGGAAATCAAGCTCTACGTACACACGCTAAAAAACCTTGGCCACTTCTTCTCGCCGCACAAAGATTCTTCTTTCAGCTTTGACACAGGAGAGATGCGAGCGCTGTGGCAATCTTGCAACAAGAAAAGAGAGATTTTTAGAAGATGTGAGAGTGCAATGCAGCTCAATTCACCTCTCTCGAAGCGCCAAAGGTGGTCGTTTTGGTGATACAGCGGAGGCACTGGGAGAGTATTTATGTTGAAAAGCACGGCACTGAGTGCGTGGTTTTCCTCTTCTTTTTTTTTTTTTTTTTTGCGCTTATAGACCTGTAGATTGCATCAGCATGCTATTGAGCGTTCACCTATGCGCAGCCATAGGTATCTCTTCTCTCGCCCGAGAGATTTTTTTTGTTTCCACTGTGGTTCTTGGCCTCGATGTTGCGAGATTATGTCATCGGCTGATCAATGCTGCAAACCTCATGTTATCCCTGTTCATCCAAATACGATACGATCTGCAAACACGAACCTTTCCTTGTTTGGGGTGCCAAAGATTACGCAGATCCTTTGCTTAGCGAAACTAGATTTTTCCAAATTGGATTTCATGCTGCGAGATACCCGTCCGCGTCTGGAAAGAAGACCACAAGCTCAAGACGTTAGAAAAACTAAATCAAAGTGAGAGATTGCACCTGTTGCTGTTGCATCACGCCTTTGCTTTTGTTTCTTGTGCGAGACCTGATGTTGTTACCTGTTGGTAGGAAGACAACCAAGTCATATCACAAGAGTCTAGAAAGAAAGGAGGTAGCCTCACGCACTGGCTATATACTTAGTCAAGCAAAATCCCACGCCATGAAAGGATCTTACCTGTAGAGGCTCTGTTTATCATGGCTCTTCCGTTGACATTCCGAGAAACGCTGTTGGAAGTTCGTTCGCGTGGCCTACGCTTTCGTACCCAATCGCTTTCCAGTTACATTCTCGTGTGTTCTTCTTTATTGTAACAGGAGAGCTGAGATGTGACCCGTCATTGCTTTTCTTCGCCAATCTGAGAAAAACGCCGAGTTATCTTAGACAAGCAGCAAAAGGCGGATCCAAGTACCGAACCTGAATATGCAATTACGGAGCCACAGTCGATTTCTTTTGCGCCACTGCCTCGTCAAACCTGCACAAAACCAGCATGATCTCTGAGTTTCCAAAAGGTGGTAACACGAACACTGCGTAAGGATAGCCCGACTTCACCCGAGGAGAGATTTCGCTATCTCCAAATCGCGCACGTGTTCATTCGCTGTTAGAAAACAACCAGGAAAATATTCACAGGAGCTCGGTAGAGAGGAATATAGAGGGTCCCATTCTAGATTACCTGTTTTTATTCTACAGCCTTCAAAATGTTAGAAGAAAGCGTTTCCACTTTGTCCTCCTCCACGCATGATCTCAGTGCGGTATCAAACTGCAAAAGCAGCGAGAATTTCTTACTGGAAATGCATTTTGTCGGCATCTGTCCACCGCAAAGACCTTGCCTCGTCCTCGGATAAACGACGACAAAAAATCTATGCAACTTGCAGTGAATAGCGAACACAACGTTTCCACAAACGAGGGATTTTTATTTTTCCAGACAAATACAATCCACTTCCGTCACCTGCAGAAGTACCAACAAAAATTGGTTTTTTCTTAACAAAACAGAGCTCGAGAACGTACCTGGCAGAGGCCATCCACACAGCTCACTTGTCCTGGTCACCCGGAGCGAATTTGAGCGATATGCTATTCACGCAGTGGCGCTCGTTCGTCGGAGTTGGAAACCCCTCGCCTTTGAAGACGTGACCGAGGTGTCCTCCACAAGCAGCACACGTAATCTCAGTGCGATAGCCATCAGCGTCTACCTGCATTGGAAAACACATTTCTCGGTGATGCCTACAGCTAAAGTGCTCACTGTTCTGTTGATTGCTCCGGGAAGACCCTCGAAAAACGCTGGCCATCCACATCCGGAATCAAACTTTGCTGTCGATTTGTAGAGCGGTGTTCCGCAGCCCCCGCAGTTGTACACTCCGTCCTCGTAGAACTTGTTGTACTCGCCACTCCCTGGCATCCTGCACGGTCACAGACAAAGACTATCATAATTTGTCGTCCCGCCAAGAACACAGCAAGTAGAATCATGCAAGAAAAATGCAGCATCGCCTATGGGAAATATGCAATAGCACAGCAAAAAATCTATCCAAAAACACCTTACTCGGTTCCTTTCATTCGCAATATCCGGAATTGCTCGCTATTCAGCACGGCTCTCCATTCCTCTTCCGTCTTGTTCACGCGCTCCATCGAGCACATTGCTCTCAGCCGCTGGACGCCCCAGCTGCGCGAAAATCCAAGACTCCCTGGCCGCATTCGAGGTGCGAGCGCCATCGCTGCAGCCCCAGCCAGCGCCATTCCCCTCTATTAGCAAAAACCCTAATAGTTTGCATTCTCTATTCATGTGTAGATATTTAATTTCAAGAATATTCTCTACTAGAATGTAAGAGTGATGTTACAAAGATCCCGGGATCTTGATTAGATTCCGGCCAGCATCCTAAATTACCCCTAATGCCCTAAGTCGAAATTCTTCTTTCCCATTAATGGAGCATTGCGTGACCGAGAGGACAATGACATTGATAGTGAGGAAAAAGAGTTTCATGGAGGTATGTGAATTTTTTAGAACAAGAAAAGCTCCACTCTTCTATGCCTTTGAATAGCTTTGATGTTGTTACTACTTTCATCAACCACAAATATGGCAATTCAATGAAGTTTTTGGTGGATTTTTAGTTGGGAAAATTCCATTTAAGATCATAAGGGACAGATTCATTAGATAGATGTCTACCAAAGAAAGGAGTTTACATTTGTGGCATTTGTTTTACACTCACCATGAAGGTTTTTAAATTAGAAAAACTATTTTTGAGTTTCACTTGTGATTTGCTAGAAGATGATTTCAGTATGAATCCTTCATAACATTTCATGAAGGAAAAACTTTATAGCAAAACAAATAACTATTTTTTTGCAGCAGTTAGCTACAAGGGATACATGGACTAGAAATTTAAATGCTATCACTTGACTTGCATCAAGATTTTGAAGAAGTTTCTTGTAGAGAAGCATGGGAACATATATATTAAGTGGCTAGAAGGGGATGAACTTCAAGTAGTGAAGGATGGTTTCCAGAAGTTATAAGTTTTCCAAATTGTGTTGGAACTATTGATTGCACACACATCTAGATTAATGTTTCAATTGGTTTTGATAGACAAGAGTGGATTAATTATAAACAGCAATTCAAGTGTAGGCAATTATAGTCAAACTTGCTTTTTAGACTTAAAAGCCAGATATCCTAGATATATGAATGATCCTAGGGTTTGGTCCACAAGTATATATGGTTTGTAGTGAAAGGTTAAATGGTTTCATTTACCATACTAGTTTTGGGGACATCCCCGAGTACTTGATAGCAAATGATGGATATGATGTTGCTATGGGATGTTTATTCCATTTCCAGCAAAGTTTGTTAGAGAGGACTATTTCAATTACAACTTTATGCACTTCTCTACTAAAATTGTAGTTCAGTGGGCGTTTGGTTAACTAAAAATGCAATGGTGATATTTAAATAAGAGGCTTTATCAATGAGATCTTTACACACAATCCAATTGCATCACAATTTGTGCTATTATGCACAACATGATGATAATTAGTGGTGACAAGTTTTTGGATGAGGGGATGGTAGAGATCATGATCTAGAATACAATATTCAAAAGAGCAATGTTACTTTAGGATATAAATTTAAAAAGATTGTAATGGGTTATATTTTAAGTTCTAAATTTATTTTTATAACAACAATTTTTTTGTATTTTCTCTATATTGGTTATTATATGGTAGAGTTAGTTTTCATTCACTATGGCAATAACTATATACATACATATGCATGGATTAAGGTAGACCTAATTGTATGTATGGATGATTTTAAGTTTAAACTTTAATCATTATAAGTGGTGCTAAGTCATGTTTTTAACCTCATCCTTAGTATAAATTAATTGCAATGCAATTATGTCAAGTATAATTTTAAGATTTCTCCCCCTTATCTTATATTCTCATTTTTCTTTTTCATTCATTTTATTTTTATTTCACTTCATCCTTCTATTCACTTTTATCTCTTCATTACTTTTAACTATGTTTCCTTCTTGGTTTTTTATTACCTCTTTAAATCCCTCATATAGTCTTTATGTTGTGATAGTTGACTAGCTAAAAAATGAGTATGCTGATATTTTTAACTTTGATTTGTAGTCTAGGTTTAAGATTGCAATGTAAGTGACTAATTTTTCCATTCTATTTTAATCATTTAACCACACCTCCAACCACTTGGAGGAATCTTAATCACAACCTCCTCAACCTTTGCACTTGGTCCAAGTACTCCACATGTCTGATCTCATGATCGACACCCCAAGGTACCACTGACATATTAGCTTGTTACACTAAAGCCATGCCCATTCACCTTGGTCACATTGGTGGTCCAACACCACTTACATTATAATTCTGTCTCTCAAAGACTACATCCATGAGTGATCATCTTAGATCCACTCTTTAGCATCCTTAAGATGCCCACAGACATGGGGAATAGCCTTTCTCAATATCTCTTTTCCAATCCCCACCAAATCCCTTTCTATCCACGGCTATGTTCACCAATACTGCCACTGGATCAAGGCCCACAGACCCGACCACTAAGTCCTCTCATTCTCTAGGACTTCCTTCTTTGTCATGTGACTGCATCCTTGGTCATTACACTAGAGGATTATTCCTCTTCCTTTCCATCATTTGGGACTTTGGGAAGACATTTCAAAACACCATAGCCCTACATGAGCCTTATGGGTACTCTCCCCGCTTTCCGCCTTTGGGTGCTTTAGCCATGGGCTTAGAGCGAGGTTCTGTTGAGCCATACCAGGTATCCAAGTAGATAGTGCCACCCACACTTGGACTAGGAGTATCGACCATTCAATCTCCCGAGGGAACTAGAATCAGCTTTTGAACACTTCACCAATTTACCCCACTTGTCAATCTATATTCACTCTAGCCTTGGACTTTCTAGTAGTCATCCCATCTCCCAGCAGTTGGGTATAGCCTTCCTGGGCCAAACTGACCTTTCTTGGCCAAATTAGCTCCATTGGGGTCCAACCCCCACACTCTCCCTACTATACTTTTGGAACTCCCTGTAGCCCCCCCCCCAACCCCCCCCCTCCCCTGGGGGACGATCGCTTTGGGCTTTCACCCAACAACCTATATTAGTATTTGCACTCAGACTTGGACTCAAACTCGGTCTCAGTCTTGGACTCGAACTTGGACTTGGTCTCAGTCTTGGTTTCGGTCTCGGTCTCGGTTCCATCTTGGCCTCCATCTCGGGTCCATCTTGAACTCCATCTTGGGTCCATCTCGGAACTCATCTCGAGTTCATCTCAAACTCCATCTCGGGTCCATCTCGAGTCCATCTCGGACTCCATCTCAGGTCTATCTCAGACTCCATCTCGGGTCCATCTCGGGTCCATCTCGGACTTCATCTTGGGTCCACTTTGGACTCCATCTCGGGTCCACCTCGGACTCCATCTTAGGTCCATCTCGGACTCCATCTTGGGTCTATCTTGAACTCCATCTTGGACTCCATCTCAAGTCCATCTCGAACTCTATCTCGGGTCCATCTCGGACTCCATCTCAGACTCCACCTCAGGTCCATCTCGGACTCCATCTCAGACTCCATCTCGGGTCTACCTCGGACTCCATCTTAGGTCTACCTCGGACTCCATCTTAGGTCCATCTCAGACTCCATCTTGGGCCCATCTCGGACTCCATCTCAGGTCCATCTCGGGTCCATCTCAGATTCTTCCATGTGTTATGTGTTGGTCCTCTTGTATCCCTTTCCTAGAGACTCACTTATTGCTCACTTCGTGCTCGTTCTTCGAGCCCTTCATTGGGAGTTCCACTCCTGCTCTTGACTTTTTGAGTCGGAGCTTTTAGTTCAAATGTGTTACACTCATTTGGCTTTTGCCTCCACCACTACCACATGGCACCTTTTTGACTCCCCTTTGGGGCCTAGGGATTTTGTTTCTCACATGCAACACATCATCCTAATGCAATTAGGGATGCTTATTTAATCAAGGTTTTTTTTTTGAATCAGTCACCTAAGTAAATCAAGATATCATATACAAATATTAAAGAAATATTAAAGAAGGGTGTTACCCAAAAGTTTGAAAATCTTGGGGTATGTGAATCACTCTAAGGCCAAAAGAGAAGCTGAAAATATGCCATATGGCAGTGGTCAAAGTGGAAGTCCAACAAGTATAATATGTTTAGACCAAGACTCGAAAAGTCAAGAGTAAGAGTGGAGCTCTGAACAAAGTGTTCAAAGAATGAACACGAAGCAATCAATGAATGAGTATCTAAAAAGAGACACAAGAAAGACTAACACATGACAAGTGTTGTAACACATATAAGTGTTGGGACCAAATCCAAAATGGAGTTCAAGGAGTTTGTCCAAGATAGGGAACAAGACCGGGACCAAGACCGAGACCAAGATTGAGACTGAGATCAAAACTAGGGTGGGAACTCAGTTCAAGTCTGAATTTGAATCTGAATTTGAGTCTAAATCTAAATCTAAATCTGAGTCTGAATCTGAATCCGAGTTCAAGTCCGAAGGTGAAAGCCCAAAGTGATCATCTCCTAGACCCTTGGGGGTTTGGTGAGCTTCAAAATGATAGTAAAGGGAGGACTCCAATAAATCTAGTTTGGTCAGAAAACATTAGTGTGATTAAGGAAGGTTATACCTATATAGTGGGCGATGATATAACCATTGAGGAGTTTGAGGTTAAAATGAACATGTATGGACAAGTTAGGTAATTTGGTGAAGTGTTCAAGAGTCAACTTTAACTTTCCTAGGAGATTGAATGATCGATGATCTTAATTTAAGTGTGGGTGGCACTACCTACTTAAATACCTAGTGTGGCTTATCAGAACTTCGCTTTAGCCATATGGCTAGGCTCACGTAAAGCCACATCTTATCTTTCTCCCCTTAAGCTAATTGAAAAAGAGGCAATTGCTTGATAAAAAAACCTTTGGTGATTATTTTATCCCCATTTATCCCCTAAAGTTTCAAGGATCCACAGTGATAGTATATTTAAATTTTATCCCATGATCACATACATTACAACAGTGTTTTGAAATTTCATCCCAAAGTCTTGGACTATGGAAAGGAAAAGGAGCAATCCTTTTGTGCAGTGACTAAAGGCATAATCACGTAATAAGGAAGTCCTAAAAGTCAATAGAACTTAGTGGTCAAGCCTTCAAGCCTTGACCCAATGGCTGTGTTGGCAAGTATGGTTGTGGATAAATAGAGATTTAGTAGGGATTGAAAAAGGGATATTAGAGAAGGGTATTTCTTACGTTTTCAGACATTATAAAGATACTATAATATGGTCTTGGGATGACCACTCATGCACAGATAACTTAGTCTTTGGGAGATAAAACTATGGTATAAGTGGTTTTGGACTACACATGAAACAAAGGTGAATGGATATAACTTTAATATAATGGGCTGATATGTTAATGGTACTTTTGTGTGTTTATTATGATATTGAATATATGGAGCATGTGCAAAGGCTAAGTGGCATAAATACCATTCATGGGGTTAGTATGTCCTCAAGTCGAGAATACAACTTATGGAAGTTGTGAGTGGGACTTTTCAAAGTGGTCAAAAGTATAGTTAAGTGACTAAAGTAAAATGGAAAATTTATTCACTTATAACTTAATATTAGAGCTATTTCTTAGTCCGACTCTTATTGATGGTTAAGTTTATTACCACTTGATATCAACATCAAAAAGTCCTAAGAGTGGGTCTTTTCTTGAGGAGTAGCATATCGAGAGGGCATGACTCTCCACTTGAATTCATATAATATCAAATTATTGAGCTTTGCATTTAGCATAGCTTGATTATTGTGGTTTTTATTTAATACTTTTTGTGTTTAATCTACCTTTAAAATCTCAATAATTAAAATAGCTCAATAAGAAAGAATTTTTAAAAGCAAATGCTGAAAACTTGTAGTTTGCCAGAACAAAAGCTAATTTATCACCCTCAAAACCAAGGCAGCAAAAGAATAAAAACAGTTGTGAATAATAGTAGGCAATTCAGAATGGGAAGTTTGAGAAATCCTTTCAATCTTAAAATCCTATGCGAATACAAAAAAGCCAAATTATAACTACCAGCCAAGCTTATTAAAAGGACTAAAGATCTTGATCGAAGCAAAAGAATCAGACATTCCTAGTCTAATGCCACCAATGTTTCTAGGGCATTCGTAGCACGACTGGGCACAATGGCGCTATCCTGATGAGACCCAAAAAACGAGCCTTTGTGCATCATAGCATGCTCACGGAGGTCCCACAGAGGAGGCGATCATCTTTGATCTATCTATCTCGGACTGGAGAAGAAGAATTGAATCTTTCTCACTCGGAAATGTCCAAGAAAGAGGGGCTGATGATGCAGTTGGATACATGACCCTTGAATATCAACTTCTTTGCGGTCGGATTTGCAAGAATATTTGTAAACTGGTGGGGCAGACTCGTACTTGTAAAGCCGGCAACCGTTAGTCGCATGAAATCACCGGTAATGTATGGTGATTAAGATTTTTAAACCATAATTGTTACGTCATTATCATTATATTGCAGACCAAATAGTAACTAATATTTATAAATATTAATAAATTCCTATTATCAATCTGAATACCAAGCCAAGTGATCAAGGATGCTGTGGCTGAGCAACCCCAGGTTGATTACGGTCTGGATACCAATCTCACCACAATATGGTTTTGAGCACAAAGTATAACCGAATGCACTACGTCGAGATTTACGAATAAAACTATATCCATGAATCGGAAAACCGTATACTAATTAGTTACAAAACCGTTTTCATAATCAAGGCATTTAGCCCGTCAGTCCTATCCCGCTGTGTAAAGTTCGTTCTTCGATCTCGCTGAAAGAAGTTATAAAGAAGTATGTACCACACCGATCAGTCTGCTAAAAGAAGGGGAAGAAACAACCGAAAGCAAAACGAGGTACCAGATCAAAATCCCGCCGCCTAGAGCATCGTACTTACAGCATCTCTTGTCCATTGAAGATGATCCTGTGCAGAGTTCGCGCTTCCTCCGTGAGTACCTGAATCATGCGTGGACGAGGAGGACGCTGTGGGAGAGCTGGGCCAAACTGCGTGAATTCCTCGAGCTGCTGCGTCTGGCTGTATCCAAGCAGCTCTTCCACGGGATGCGCACCCCCTGGCTGTGTGTCCGAGTTCCCGACTTGGCTGCCACCGTGCCCGGCCTGTGCTGCCGCCGCCGCCAAAACTCCAGCTCCTGCCTGGAGAACACGAGGGCCTTCCACCAGAGCGACATCTTCTCCCTGTCCCTGTTCGGCTGGCATCGGGCCAACTACCTCGTCGCCCGGCACCGGTGATCTCGCGTCGGATCTCACGTCGGACGAGTGACGGCGACCTCTTCTCGTAGCCTGTGCCGCCGCTGGAGCCACTGAAGCCAGTTTTTCACCACCCCGGCCTCCTACATTCGCTTCTTCATCGTTGGACGTCTTCGGCAAGCTCTCGTTAGCTCGGAGGTCGGCCGACGTGAGTGGTGCTGCGGCGCGCCGGAGCCTGTTTCTCACCTCGTCCGAGTCCTCAGGCACGTACGGCATGCTCTCGCTCGTCGTGAGCTTGAATTCTTTGTAACGCACGTCCAAAGCAGCATCACCCCCTGCTCCCGGTAGACCAGAAGAATCTTCTCCCCTGTATCTGCTGGGCCCTGCGACGGCCTCCATCATCCCGGGATCCAATCCTCGCGCGTTCACTCCAATTTCCCTGGTCGTGACGGTGACGGTGTAGATTAGAAAACAGTATGGAAGAAAAGAAGCAATCGAACCTTAAAGCGCCGCGTTCGTTCAGCTGGCCCTCAACAGATGCAGCATTTTCAGCGCCATTGCTTGAATTGTTCGTCTTCCTCTAACGAAACACCATTGTAAAGTTAGAAGCACAAGAGCCTTGAGAAATAGTTTACAGCGTATTCCAGGATCTCGTCGATGCGCTGACGAATCTTTCTCAGCTCCTGTAAGAATTTGCAAAGTTAAAAAACTTTTTGGATCGTTCCTGCAGACCTCTTTGAGGTAATCGGAAAGGCCTTTTTCCTTGTTAATTGCCTTCGTAAGATCTGCAGTTTTTTGTTCCAGAGCCTCCGCCTCTCTGCGCTTCTCATCTTCCCATTTCTCTTTTTCCTCTTGGAGTTTCTTCTCCAGCGTTTCTGTTAGCGCCGCATTTCTGCAGAGCAAAAAAAGTTAAGCGCTCAGATGGAGCTCGACACTTTTGCATTTCGTCTTACTCTCGCAAGGCTTCTTCCAGCTTCATCTTGTACTCTTCCGCTGTTCGTAGCTCTAGTCCCGCATCCTGAGAAAGTCGCTACTTCAGCAAGCAGCAAAACATCGCCAACCAACCTGAGTGCCACCATGCGCCGCCAAAGGTTCACAGATTTGTATGCCTTTGTCCTTCTTTGGCCTTTTGTTCTCGTCATTCTCCCCAGAAACGGCCTTTCGCTTTGCCGAGGCGAGATCCCGATAGAGATACGAGTAAAGGTTGGACACGTACAACAGAGACACCAAGTCCCCGTCTTTGAGCACTGCTTCCACGTTCTTCGTGAGCTTCCGGCCATTGACATTGGTCCCATTCAAGCTGGAAATCACACACTCCATATCAAGCGATGCTCAAGAGCGCTCTATTTACCTCGAATCTTTGATGTAGGTCACAAACCCTTCCTCGCCATCGGCTTTCCTCCTGGAAATCGTGCAATGTAGACCGCTGATCCCTGGCTCGGAGAAGAGGAACTCTTTCTCGCGGACAGTGCGTCCCAGCATATGCTCCGGGCGCCATAGCATCATATCCACCTGGAAAGCGCGTGAGCGCCGAGCGAAATATTTCGAGAGAGCGAGAGAAATCTTACCCGATCGCGCTGCTTGGCGCTCTCCGACACTGCCACAAGCGCTCCCCAGGGATTGGAATTCTGTTCTCCCACTGCTTCATCCGCTGCGCGACTCCGATCGCTGCGATCGCTACCCGGCGGCATTGCGTCAATCCTCTCCTCTCTCGACTCTACGATCTCTCGCGCAGGGCTTTAAGGGCTTATGTCAATCCCACGGCTTTTAACTACCAGCCGTTGGATCGTGTTAGTTGAGGGTTCGATCCTCCGGACAGGCCCTAAATTTGCAGAGTATACCATGCGAGCCCGGCGAGAACACAAGGCTCTGGTGTTCTGGTGTGCCGCCTGCGCTGCATTGATCTATCTCTTCTTTAGGGTTCTAGAGGGCGGTAGGGAGCGATCGGCGCCTAGGATCGGCGGCGCATTCCCGGAGTACTCGTGCGAGAGATCGGAGCAGGGATGGCCGGTGTTCGCGAACAAGATCGAAGGCGTGAGGTATCCCTTCTTCATCTCGATCGCGGATTTAGGCAGCGCGGAGAGGCCGAATCGCAATTTCCTTCGCGTGATCAAGGGGAAGCTGTTCCAGAAGCCGGAGATCTCCGAGACGGTGCAGAAAATTCTGGAGGGCAGGAATCCGGGCGAGGGAGTCGTGGTGGATGTGGGAGCGAACGTTGGAATGGCTGCATTCGCTGCCGCGGCGATGGGGTTTAGGGTTCTTGCGTTTGAGCCAGTGGTGGACAACTTAAACAAGCTCTGCGATGGTGTCTACTTGAACAGAGCTGGAAGCGTCGTCAAGCTCTTTCACGCGGCCGTGTCTGATACTCCGGGAAGCATTACGCTCCACAAGGTACTTGGAAAGATTGTTCTCTTGGCAAAGCTCTTGCAGTGCGTGCTACTGTCTTAGATCACGATCTCTTAGCGTTGTCTTGCATGATAGAACATACTACTAAACTACTGCATTGCGTGATAATGGTAGTTCTAGATGAGAAGAACACCTCCTCTTCCTGCATTGCTAAACTTATTTCGGCTGCTTTGTCTACATAGTACTCTTTGTTTTTAGCTCTTTACATACCTTGTTGTTCTCATAGGTGATTGGGAGGCTTGACAACTCCGCCGTTTCGCTATCAGGAGCAAAGCTTGCTTTCAAAAGCAATCGCGTGGTTCCGTTTACGGTCGCAACACTGACCCTGGACTCCGTGATCCCAGACGAAATGCGTGTCTCGCTGCTGAAAGTCGACGTCCAGGGCTGGGAGTATCATGTGCTGAAAGGAGCGGAGCGGTTGCTTTCCAGGCCGAATGAGCAAGCTCCCTACGTTGTCTACGAGGAAGACGATACGTTGCTGGCTGCGAGCAATTCTAGCAGCAGCCAAACCTTGGAGCTGCTCAACCGGTGTGGTTACTTCAACTGCAGGAAGCTGGGAAACGACCGCCACTGCTCCAAGCTGTCCGGCTCCTGACTGCCGACGCAGGAATCATCGCAAGTGTAAGTTGTTCTGTTGTTCTCGCGCATTTCTGATCTCTCACTCTTTTTTCTGGTGAGAACTTTCCAGCTTTGCAGAGCCTCATCCAGACACAAGCTAAGAGAAAAGGCACCGTGTGGGGCACAGAGAAAGATGCCTTGCATGAAGCGTGTTACTAAATTCCTGAGAAATGTGTGTCACCCGATCCCTTGTCATGACTTGGATCGTTTTCAAGTTGGAAAAGGACAAAGAAACAGCAGAAGGGGGAACAATTCCTTCGTAGAGAGCTTGGATTGGAAGTCGGGGTGTTTGCTTCCGATTTCCTGGAAGTTGGGAGGATGAGTTCAGTTGAGACAGCCTCGAAACAAGAGTACGAGGGAGACGATGCTGCAGTGTCCAGCAAACTGCGGCGGGGACTCTGGTCTCCTGAAGAGGACGAGCTTCTAAGGAAGCACATCCTGCAGTATGGATATCAAGTCTGGAGCTCCGTGCCCAAGCTTGCAGGTAAGCTTTCCAGAGTTGGAATTTGCAAGTTTCTGATGACCGATTGTTGTTGTGTGGCTTTTCGAGTTCCAGGCCTGCGAAGAACTGGCAAGAGTTGCAGGCTGAGATGGATGAACTACTTGAGACCGGAGTTGAAGCACGGAAAATTCAGCGAGCAGGAGGAGGAAACTCTCTGTCGACTGCATGAATTGGTTGGAAACAGGTACTTTACTTTTGCTCGAGTGTTTGGCTTCGGATCGACATCTCTCCCTTCGTTGTGTAGATGGGCTTACATTGCTACTCAACTTCCTGGGAGAACGGACAACGATGTCAAGAACCATTGGAACTCCCGCGTCAGATTCAAGGCCAAGGGGAGGAGTTCTAGCAGCTCTGGAAGAAGTTCTTCTTCGATCACAAGTGAAACAGCACTCCCTCGCCAAGACAGTGAGAAGAGCTTAGAGGGAGCTGAGGAAGCACAGCGATTGATGATGGATGGCGATCTGGGTTGCATTGTCTGGCAAAGCTCCTGCAGCGGTATGGCATACGAGAGCAGCAGCAGCAGCATCAGCAGCAATGGCAGCAGCATCAGCAGCACTGGTGTCCACCTTTTGGATCATCATCACCTGGCGGTGGCCAGCACCACTTCTAGCGGCGACTGCTTGCTGTGCGGCGAGGCATGTCCTCTGCGAGCGCTGGTTGAGCTCCAGCTGCAAGACGAGTGCCTGGATTTGAGCTTCTGCCACAGTGTCAGCGGTAGCAGCAGTAGCATCTAAGAGAGAGAGAGAGAGAGAGAGAGGAGAGAGAGAGAGAGAGTAGCATCTATACGAGAGAGAGAGAGGAGAGAGAGAGAGTAGCATCTATACGAGAGAGAGAGAGACAGAGAGGAGAGGAGATATTAAAGAGCATCTCTTTCTTGCCAATCTATTTCATCAAAATAAAGTGGTTTGTTTGGCATTAAAGAGATTATCTGTCGTTAAAATGATAACCGTGTCTTGTGCTGGCTGGCAAAAGCAAATATATGCTCGGCGTAGATGTTGCGTAGTATCCAACATCCACGCCGATCGTTTCATAACTACACCACCGAAAGGTGGTGGGGGAGCGGTCGAGAAGATTGGTGGAGGGGAGAAAGTCCTTTTTGATTGTAAGAGCAAGTGTAAGTTCTCGAGGGCGAGAGTTTCTCTTCTAGACGACCACATTCGAGTGTAAGTTTACGATCAATGGTGAAGCCTGTCAAGCGCGAGGGCTCAAGCTTGAGTCAGTTTCTTCCCGTGTTTCTGGATCATGGAGTTTGCCCCTTGAATGCTGCTAGCATCAATCCGCGCATTGGGTTGGGCCCGGCGATGCTTGCGCAGGGAAAGACCCGGACGTACGCGCAGCGGATCAATCACATATGGTCGGAGAGGGAGCGAAGGAAAGAGCTGCAAGGGCTGTATGATCGGCTGAGGTCGCTGCTACCAACAACGGAAGCCTCAAAGGTATCCTGATCAATCCACACTTGTGCTTTGCTTGATCACTCAATGATTGTTTGCGCTGCACGGGAAAGATGGATCGATGCGGAGTGGTGCAGGAGACGATGGAGCTCATCCAATCGCTCAAGAATCAAGTCCAGGAGCTGTCGGCGACGAGATCCATGCTGCTCGAGCACCGCAAGAGCGCCGCCATGGATCCTTCCAAGCCCAAGTGGAATGCGATGACGATGGCGGCAGCAGCGAGATCGAGTGCTAGCGTGGGGCTGCACATATGCAAGTCGGATGTGTTCGTCAACATGAGCTGCAGGATGCAGGCCAGGCTCTTGTTGAGTGTGCTGTGGATTCTGCGCCAGCACCAGCTGATTGTTCAGGACGCGTCCGTCTCGGTCGATGATGCTTCGCGCGTCGCATGCATCTGCATCCGTGCCAAGGTTTCTCCATCTCTCCATTGATTTTCTTAGGATTTTGTCTGTGGATTTGCAGGCCTTGGACATCGATCACTTCGCCAAGGAGTCTTTGGAGTCATCGCTAAAAAGTTTTGTGAACAAGTTTTAAATATCCAAAACATGAGACGATGATTTGCATGCCACCATGGAGACGCAGAACCAGCTGGAGCATAAACTCCTTTTCTTTTGGATGTTGTAGTCCGCGAGAGTGTTCTCAACTCCTCCAAGTTTGCAGTTATCAGTTTGAAATATCTGTGTTTGTATTTCTGGGGCAAGCAAGTTCTTTGAATTTGTATTGCGGTTGGTTTTCTTTTTGGAATCGAGAGATACTTGCAGAAATCACAAAGTTCCAGAGATGAACTCATAGAAAAAAGAAAAAGAGCTTAGTGTCAAAAGAGGAAAAACAGCTTGAACGCATAAAACTCTCCTTCCAGAAAGGAGAATTTCAAATAAATTGCTTTGAGTGTTGATACTTTTCAAAGTTTTGTAGCTCGGTCTTCGAAACAAGAAGCTGGCTGCCAAAATGTTGAAGTGTTTGCACAATCGACGCTGATCAAGTGTACACAATCGAAAGAGATCGATGTAAATTAAAGTGATTGACAAGCAGCTAAATGCTTGATCCTGTGAAAAAAGATTGCCCCATCAAACTGTTTTCCGGGAAAGCTGCTGGCATGCAATGCCAGCCAGCTTGGAAGACAGAGCTGGGCATTGAATCAACTCGTGCCAGGTGTCGTTGAGCAGAATCGTTAAATCGCACGGTGTCCTGGGAGCAGCATGGATGGTGGATGGAACCTGCAATCGATTGGTCCCTTAAGATTGATCTTGAGGCAAACTGACGTACGAAGAAATGCTCGGCGAGAAAACAGCTTCTCGATCTATGTGCATATAAATAATGTGCTCCAATCATATATATATATATACATATACACACACACACACACACACACACACACACATATATATATATATATACACATGTATATATGTATATAGATCCATTGAATACATTAATTTTTAAATTAACTGAATTAAATATATACTATTATCAAGTTCATTTAAAGTGAAGGTACAGAAATAGTTAATAAGACCCATCTTTTATTGCTTTATTTTTACTTTTAAAGCTAATCTCTAATGCGAAGAAAAAAAAACTGGTAATTGAAATTTAAAGGCAATAAAAATGAGAAATTATATTGCTGCACAGCATGTTTGCAATTAAAAAAATTTCTTAATTAAAAGTAGTTATATTAATGTGGGGGATGCAAAGAAATGAAAGAATTTCATAGTGTATCAAAATCCTGTAAACCAAAGTTAGTCCATATCTAATAGGATTGTCACCACCTCTATGAGAAAGCATGGACACATTAGTGGGGAATGAATCTCATTCTTTAGGACTCTCTCTTTTAGTCTTTGACCATTTATCACTTCTAGTTTTGGAAAATGATTGGAGAGTGGAAATTCTATCACCTTATCAGGTGTTGGGTGTGAAGTTCAAGCATGAAAATTGGAGGAAACTATATCCATACTTTGCTGCTATGACCACCACTTCCACATCTTCTCCCTTTTATAAAAAAAATGGTGATTTTTTATGCCTAGAATATACTTATACTAATCCCCATTACTAAACCTGAACCTAAACGTTTCTGAAATGATGCTATTCTTTGTTAAAAAGAAAATACTAAAATTATTTCAAGCTGAGTGATTTTCTTCTAAGAAAAACATTCTGTGATGCATATTAATTGTTTTGACATATACTGCTAAGATGGTATATATTTTGAAATGAAATTTTCAAGCATGAGTTATAATCCAATATGTGTTACTTGACATAATGCATTTCTTTAATCATTTCTCTGTCACAAAAAAGATTTTAGAAACTGGATTTGTAGAATTTATTTTTATATAGTAATTTCATCTTAAGGTATTACGACTCAAAAAAGGTGAAACACTGTACTCAGAACTATAGATCTAAAACATTGGCCTCAATCTTGCAATCTCTGTCAAAGGGCCAGCTTGCGGAAAGGACTTTCAAGCTTTGTACCTTGGGACAGTAGAAAATAAAGTTATTGTCAGATTCTTAATATGAAGCTGGGACAAAAAGAAGAAGAAAGAAGAAAAAAAATGAAAACATTACCGTGTTTTTGTGTATGGTGGTTGGAATGTGAGAAATGTGTGTCAACTGATATTGTCCTTCCATGAGTTTGATCCATGACCAAAAGAGCAAGCTTGAAATGAATTCATCTTCTTTGAAATCCTTGTCACAAAGTTCTTCACCGATCCATGGTCTCGAGAAGGGAACAACCCGACGATCATGAATTGGGAGGCGCGACGAGCTCGAGCTCGATCGTGAGGAAGGGACTGTGGTCACCCAAAGAGGACGAGCTATTGCTGAATTTCATACTGCAGCACGGGTGTGGAAACGTATGGACCACTGTTCCCAAGCTTGCGGGTTTGATTGACGATCTCACTCACTCAGTTTTCTATAGGACTGATTTCGCTGCTTTCTTGCAGGGCTCCAAAGAAGTGGGAAGAGCTGTAGACTAAGGTGGATGAACTACTTGAGGCCGGACCTTAAACGTGGGAAATTCAGCGACGAGGAGAATCAAAAGCTCATCGAGCTCCATGGGCTTGTTGGAAACAGGTGTTTGATCCGGCACCATCACTTTTTTATCCTCATCACTGATATCAATCACAGGTGGGCTTACATTGCTTCCCAGCTTCCCGGACGAACAGACAACGATGTGAAGAACCAGTGGAACTCGCGCATCAGGAACAAGGCACTTGTAGCCCACTCATCCGTTTCTCAAGATCATGAAAGAAGCGACCCACCTCCATCTCCTCCCACGCCGGAGATTCCAGACCCCGCAGGAGAAGAGTTTCGCGATACTCACCTCCTCCAAAGCGATCCAGCAGAAGAACCAGCCTCGTCTCCAGCGGCGAAGTTTAGTGCTGGATCATCAGCATCGCTACAATCAGACGGTCAAAGCCCTATGATGGATGGCGATCTTGGCTGCGTCGTCTGGCAGTTCTTCATGAGGTAGAAGCCAAGGCATGATCCACGGACTTCGCCCAGATCACGGGCATTGCAAGCATCGTACCACAAGTCTGGGCTTCAACACCGTGCGTACGGTGTGATTCCCTGGAAAGAAAGTTCGGAATATTTATAATTCCTTTGGATCTGACTATTCCAAAAGATTTCGAAGATTTCGCGCGAGAGGAGGAGGATCGCGACCATGGATCATCTAATTCCGGCGCAGGGAGGGCGGAGCCGGAGTTACATGCAGCGGATCAATCACATCTGGTCGGAGCGCGAGTGGCGGAAGGAGGTCCAGGAGCTGTATGATCGACTGCGCGTGCTGCTACCGCTCCAATCGCAATCCTGGAAGGTAGTAATCTCTCGCTCCATCCATCACATTCGATCGATCGCTAGGATTCTCAGCCAAGAACAAACAAAGGGCTAAATGCTTTGCTTGCTTCTTTGCTGTACAGATGGATCGATGCGAGGTCATCGCCGAGGCAATGGCGCTGATCCAGTCACTGCAGCGCCAAATCCAGGAGCTGGCGCTCAGGAAATCCGTGCTCGAGGATCGACGCCGCTGTAAATCAAGGAATTTGATGATCGCAAGCTCCTCGCTGCCGGTGATGGATCGTGGTGGCGGCCCCGTGGGGCTCCACATCTGTGAATCCAAGTTCTTGAGCATGAGCTGCAGTATGCGCGAGGGATTGCTGCTGAGCGTGCTGTGGATCTTGCGGCAGCACCAGCTGCTCGTCCAGGACGCGACAATCTCGATCGATCGGGGAGAATTATCGGTGCCAGGACCGGGATCCAAGAACCGTCCAGCCATGGCTAGCCTTTGCATTCGCAGCAAGGTATAAGAAATCTAGATCTTTCTTCTATTATCTGGAGTTTCCTTTTTGGTTCTTCTTCTCTTCATTTTCTCTATCCAGGCACTGGACATCAGGCACTTGGCCAGGGAATCTTTGGAATTGTCACTTTACGCTCTCATCACTGGCTGATCTATCAACCGACCATGAGCATGCCCAAGTTTTTATTAATTCCACTGTCACAGGAGATTGGGATTGCTGTTTTGTCTTTTATTTTCGAGAGCTTAGAACAGAGAACTGGCAAGAGTTGCAGGCTGAGATGGATGAGACCAGAGTTGAGGCACGGAAAATTCAGCGAGCAGGAGGAGGAAACTCTCTGTCAACTGCATGAATTGGTTGGAAACAGGTACTTTACTTTTGCTCGAGCGTTTGGCTTCAGATCGACATCTCTCCCTTTGCTGTGTAGGTGGGCTTACTTTGCTACTCAACTTCCTGGGAGAATGGACAACAATGTCAAGAACTATTGGAACTCCCACGTCAGATTCAAGGCCAAAGAGAGGAGGTTATGATCTGGCACAATTTAGCCTTCTTAAACTATGCTATGCCTCAACTTGAGATTCTTCATCACCCAACTACCCTTGAACTATTTAAAAAGTTTCATTATGCCACCATTTAAGTTAAGTCTCTTACCTTAACATGCTTTAATATACCTTTGAGCTTCCTTTTGACCAATGTTAACCACATGGTCAAAGTTAGTGTTTAACAATTCTTCCCCCCTAACAAAATCTTTGTCCCAAGGATGAGTTATACTTGTGATCACTCTTTTTGGGAAACCTTGCTCAAGCTCTTGGTCCATCTTCCATAGCTATATATATTAAGGAGGCATTGAGCTTGTCACTCCAAGATAGTATATTTTTCAATTGGTTGACATAAAATACCAGATGAATTTTCACCTTAGTTGGCAACCGCACCTAATAAACCGTTTTACCAATACACTCCAACACTTCATATGGACGAGTATATTAATAAGAAAGTTTGTCACTCTTCCTTGTTCGTAAAGGCACCAAAGTGTTCCACTGTTCACTTAATGGAAAGATCACTCACATGAAGATGAGATCACCCACTTTATATTCCCGGAATTGGTAATGCTCATTAGCAAACTTCTTTACTCTATCTTGAGCTACCTATAAATCCCATTTGTATACCATCAGAATCTCATCAAGTACTGTGGCCAGATTAATCACCTCAGAATCAAGCTTATCTTGAATGTTCTTACTTAAATGCAATCCCAACTCCATTGTTGTTCAGGAATACCTTCCAAACATGGCAAAGTAAGGACTTAGCTTGGTTCCATTGTGTTGGCTATTATTGTAATCAAATTGCACCAATGGAAGATATAAATCTCATTGTCCTTGCCTTTAATCAATGCTACTGTAGCGCACGTGGTTTTGACCCTTTATCCTATGGTGATTTACCATAGGATAACACCATGAAGCGGAACCTAAACCCTCTTTGTGCCACGTGACAGATGCCACGTGTCACATGCCACGTGTCCATGCCACGTGTCCATAGGAACCCAAGGTTCAGGGCCTTGGACCACTGAACGAAGGAACGGTGCCAAAACCCCCAAGCATGGAGCCAAGGAGTGACGGAACCGAACCACGGAGTAACTCCCGAGCATAAAGCCCAAGGAGCGAAGGAACAGGGGCCCGGAGCGACTTGGAACAGTCCTAGAGTAACCAGCATCCTAATGCCAGGACTAGCACGCAAAACGGAGCCAAACGGAGTCTGGCGCTATTTCGGCATACCGGTGGCCTAACACGAGGATATGGGTACTCCACCAACTAGCATGGAATGGAACTTGGGCTTAGACCCAAGCCGGACGCAGAACAAGGACAGGCACGCAAGCGGGAGCTAGACTATGCCTCAGGTTGGTTGGCCATGCCCAATCTACCCATTATCCCTACTATACATTTGGAACCCCCCACAGCCCCCCCCCCCTTGAGGAACACACGCTTTGGGCTTTCACCCCAAGCCTCCCTTAGTACTAGGAGTTAGTCTCTGGGACAAGCTCGAAACTTACTAAATATGGAATGTCCCTAGATTGTGAATTTGGACATGGGACGAACACTATTGTGTTCAGGCCGAACTCTACATTCCGTAGATATGCCAAATGAGCAAATCTGGACACTTTCCATAAATAGCATTTGGGACCGAAATGAGACTAACACAAAAGGCATGATAGCGAGGGTGTTTGGCAGACACAGTAAGCTATCATCCAGCGATATTGAGGGACCAATCTCAATACGCGAGGGTTTTTGTCAAGCCAGTGCAAGACAGAGCAAAAGAGAACTAACAAGCCGGGCCGAGTATGCTCAGCTAAATAGACACTTAGGAATTCCTTCCTTATGCTCATCCGGCCAAGTACAGATGCTAAGCCCAGTTTACTAACACTTGAACAAGAGGGACTGATAAAGGGTCCAGCAATACCGACCTCCTGCCATTGTGGCAGTAAGGTAAGAGTGTCCGTAAGGACTGGTCGACAGGTAACTTTCGATACCCGAAGTCACATGCGCGACACTCTCCCCCCCTAGAGAAGATCGACGTCCTCGTCGATGCATACTCGAGTCTAGAATACCGCCAAGGAAACAACTCCAGAAAAAGTTCACAGTACTCACACTATGTGAGAAATGCACCAACTTAAATGAGTTAGGAGGCAACCTCTTTGTCTAACACGGATGTGCTACCAGCTCAGACACCTTCTGGCCGTCGCCGACAAGGAAATGACCAACGGAGTCAGCCACCCTTGCTGCTCTGGGTGTTACCCGGCTACAAAAGTGTGATATGCCCCTGCCCGCAGAGACCTAGAGAGAGAAGCCAGAGGCCCCAACCCTCCTGAGCAAAGAAACCAAACCCGTCGGTAAGGTTTAGATAGACTACTGTAAACAGGCAGTTAGAGTTGTTTACACGGTCACGCCCTTTCAAACGGAATAAGGAACATCGACAGAGAGGCGGGTTATGTGACCAGTCGACAGTAGCTACCCCATGACTAGAGATTTCAACATGCACACGAAGTGCCGAAGCCAGTCTGCCTATTACTGGCCCAAACGCAAAGATCAATAGATGGACAATATCAAAGTCAGAGACAATGATATCTTAGAGTCTTAATTATCAGTGACTATATCTTAAAGTAGAACACAAAAGTATTCTAAGCAAGTTATCATCCGATAAACCAGTATTATAGTAGAGAGGAATCACCAAGATCATCATTTTTGGAAACATAGGATCACCATTCAACGAAATTCAATAGCAAGTATATCATCAAGTAAACTCAATAATGAAACTTAACTACCGAAGATAGCAGACAGTAAGCCAACAACTTACTAGAAATAACTTAAAGAACACAAAGTATCATTGATTAACAAGCACAATGCTCGCGAATGTATCACCCGAAGGAAATAACATCCCAACCTATCAGAACTAACTCGAGCAATAATCAACAGAACAGAATGAATGTGGTAAGACCAACAAACACTCATTCATGTCAACTATCACATTAGCTAATCTGAATAGATCTCAGCCAACAATACCAAGGAACTTAAGTTGCCTAAGCAAGTGTTAGCAACATCCTATTGATGTCTCAAACCCAAGAGACCAATCCAGAGCAAATCACAAAGAACATGTGATATTGCAAAAAGCCACAAGCCATCAAAGAAAACAACTAACCACCATAAAAGATCATTAATCATCCTATCAATAGAGAAATGCATAATCATCATTGAAGAAAGAATCTACTATCCCGAAGAACAGAAAATCATTCTATACCAACAATAATCAAGCAAAACCCTTGACAAGGATAATCAACTATCTTAGATGATAGTCAATCACCACCAATGATTGTTAGATGCAAAGACTAACGTCAACATCGAAGCTAATGAGCCAAAATGCTTCCCCCAACAACTCCTAACAAATGGAACAATGAGCATAAAACTCAAAGAACCAAAAGTTCGAAGAAGTCTATAGCTAAGTCTTGCCTAACAATGATCACAAGTCTTGCATGAACTAACTTCAATGCTAAAGAAGAAATCATGGCGTAACCCACAATATATTCCTCAACACATCCATAAGCTAAACTCCATAATGCCAAAGCTAATGAAGAGCATGTCTGCATCAATCCAAAAGCTAAGCATAATGAATCTATGCTTGACAAGTGATCACCAAACGATCCTCCATGAATCCATTTATAGCAAGACGTAACTCACTTCATAACAAGCACAAGAAGAACCATCAATGATCGATATATTCCAACTCAAATCCAATAAGGATTCAAACTTTCCAATATCGATCACTAACTCTCCCACTTGTAGAGTTAGCATAGTCCATGACTAAATCACTTTTCAAAGAAAAGCTCAAAGCTCAACCTCTACTAAACAACTTGGTCTAGAACACAACTAACTCAAACTTGCCACTCAGTTCATTTGAACGTCAACACAGTTGCTAACTAGCAAATGCACGAATGCTAATAACACAAAGCTATAGCCAAATCATCAACAATATCTTCATCAAGACTAATGAAACTCAATGTCAATCCTAAGGATAAACATCTCATCTCACTTGAATCTCAACATCAATAATATCAACGACAAGGCATCACTTCAATGCCATCAACACCATAACAAAGCTAAAAGAAAGCAAGAGTGAATCACCACTCAAAACTCTCTTGCAACCAAGCTAACCAAAGTCGGAGATACTTTACTCAGTATCCAAGACCAATCCTTTAACAAAACTCAGTTACAGATAACACTTCATCAAGGAGTGATTCATCACGTCCAAGACTCAATGAAATGCAACACTATGAACTAAATGCAACCAAATGATATCAGCAGAGGTAAAGTCGACATACCAACATGGAAAACCCATGTAAGTCTAACGACATGATCCTCCGCAACCCCATCCGGTAAAGCAAACCCATCACTGCTAAAATATCATCGAGCGAAGCAAGTGTCAACAGTCCTCGACGAAGTCTACAAGCAATCACTAGTCGCAAAGCAACTAACAACCACTCTTCAACTTGTCTCCACAAGACCCAAACACTAAACTCATGCCATCAAGTCATATACTTGTCCAACATGAACCTGATACCCTAGGTATGAGATAAAGGTTTATGGACAAGCACGAACTAAATGACCACTCAAATCCAACTCAACCGCGATAAGCTCACCAATGCATTTAGCCACTAGCTCTGAGCATGCCTTGAAGAGGCTAGCTATACATGACCAACACTTAGTCGAAACTAAAGTGAAGACCATGAAATGGACTCATATCGGTACACAATCTCCTCATAGACAAAGCTACAATACAGGTACCAACATCTCAAACTCAAACAACTAAGTTGAACATCACCATCCTCAGCCAAGGCGTAAGGCCACCAAGACCAAGTCAAGATCAGTGAGAGCTCATTACTCTTATAGAGTCGAACGAAATGCAAAGTGCAACCTACCACCAAGCATAACGCTACAAAAGAAAGGCACAAGGGTCACCTTTCTAGAAAAGTGTAAAGGCCACTTTTCTACACCAACTCCAGACTCTATCCAACTCAATTGCCTTAGCCCTAAAAGTCAGTATCCCTTTCGGGCCGCATCATACAAACTACTTACTAAGGTCTAAGCCAACTGAAGTTAACTCCAACCCCTTCACTAATTTGTACTGGCTTATGAAAACGGAATGGTTTTCGGCAAAGTGATCAACAGATCAGCCATTGGAGAAGTCTAAGAAAATTTGTGGAAATTTTCCATCCCAGAGAAAGAATGACTCTCAGTCCAGGAATGCAAACTCTCAAGACTCAACCAACTTCCTCCTACCAACAACTTCACATAGGTTCACCTTGACACCAATTCTCATGACCCATAGTATGCTTAAGCCTCGAACATCTTTTTGCCCATACTTCCGATATCCAACACCGCATAAAATGCAAAGTGAACATCCAAGGCTTGATCACGAAGACCACATCTTTGGATATCTACATTGCACTAACACTCTTCTTCAACCACTTTCAAGATTCAATGTGAAGCCAAAACACTAACAAGAAAAATGATATGGAAAATCAAGGTCCAAGGAAAATTCCTTATCACTTGAAATAACGATGCCACTTCCACTAACACAAGTGCTTGCGATATCAATGCATCAACCTCACACCTTCTCCATCCAATAATCTACTCCAAGTGCTAACGGATCAACCGATGAGTTATAGCAAATGAATGCTACAACCCTTTTCCAACACCTTATGGGCAAACTCAAGGAAACAAGGAACCAACTTAAGCTTAGTATAATGGACCATTATCGAGAATCCCGTCAAAGCTACTACAATGCTACTACTTGCAAGTAGACTAGCTTCACCATCAACCACTTTGGGGTTGATCATCATTTAACCAAGCAACTTCGTAAACACATTGCTCATTATCACATGGATATGATATAGAAATCACAATGACTTGATTATCAATCGAGCAACACTACAAATATCACCCATGTCACTACTACAAAGGTTTACGTAAGTATCAAGTGTCAACTCAATTCAATAAAATGCAACATAAATGCCACACTCCACTGATAGAGATTTATAACACCAAATACCACCAACTTTTGTTCACAACACAGACAAGCTCATGCCACTCTCTATCTGACCAAACTCAAAACTAATCCAACACCAAGCTACTCAAGGAGCAACAGCAAAGTTCCCCGGAAAAGAATTGAGCATTGCAACCCAAGTCTTCAATAGCAAGTTTAGACAAAATGGTTTAGCGCTTCACCGCTATCCATCCCACAACTCACCATTTGTAAGACCATCATCTCCAAGATGCATCAAGGTAGGGACTCTTGATTGCATAATGTGAACATGAGCAATGAGTCAACACCTCGTTGCAAATCATCTCTCCAAGAAGAGAAAATGATTTACGTATTTGATCCTTCGTCCCTGATGACTCTCTTTTCGGTCTCATCTTTGACTTACACCTCAAGCTTGCATTCGCACTGCCTTCAGTCCAATCCAAGAAAAGTTTATAAGAGAGCACGACAATGACTACTTGAACCAATAGACTAATCCCTACAGTCTTGGTTGATTCACTTGTAATCATGCCTAGGAAGGATCCACTAGTGCCGTGCTAAACAACTACGGACCAGCCTATTTGCCACTCATAGCAAACTCAGGGAAGGTTTTCTTTTACCCATGGTATATGGAACAACTCATGGAACCACTGATAGGCTAACATTAATCCTGCCAACTCAAAGTGTAACCTTGAGTTGCTAATGTGCCTTACACACGAGCCCAAGCGCAAACTCGTGCAAATTGGAACAACTTAATCCCTCTTATGAGCCCAAGAGCAAGCTCACATTATTAGGTACAAAAGGTAACCAAAACCATACCCAAGGAACGAATGTGAACCCTTTGCACCAAACGTGTACCCACTCGGACCATCGTTTTCATCTCTGCGTATGCAATGAGACTAGTTGCCCAATCTCATTGAATAGTACTCGCTGAGACTCATCCTCTGATACCAAATGTAGCGCACGTGGTTTTGACCCTTTATCCTATGGTGATTTACCATAGGATAACACCATGAAGCGGAACCTAAACCCTCTTTGTGCCACGTGACAGATGCCACGTGTCACATGTCACGTGTCCATGCCACGTGTCCATAGGAACCCAAGGTTCAGGGCCTTGGACCACTGAACGAAGGAACGGTGCCAAAACCCCCAAGCATGGAGCCAAGGAGTGACGGAACCGAACCACGGAGTAACTCCCGAGCATAAAGCCCAAGGAGCGAAGGAACAGGGGCCCGGAGCGACTTGGAACAGTCCTAGAGTAACCAGCATCCTAATGCCAGGACTAGCACGCAAAACGGAGCCAAACGGAGTCTGGCGCTATTTCGGCATACCGGTGGCCTAACACGAGGATATGGGTACTCCACCAACTAGCATGGAATGGAACTTGGGCTTAGACCCAAGCCGGACGCAGAACAAGGACAGGCACGCAAGCGGGAGCTAGACTATGCCTCAGGTTGGTTGGCCATGCCCAATCTACCCATTATCCCTACTATACATTTGGAACCCCCCACAGCCCCCCCCCCCTTGAGGAACACACGCTTTGGGCTTTCACCCCAAGCCTCCCTTAGTACTAGGAGTTAGTCTCTGGGACAAGCTCGAAACTTACTAAATATGGAATGTCCCTAGATTGTGAATTTGGACATGGGACGAACACTATTGTGTTCAGGCCGAACTCTACATTCCGTAGATATGCCAAATGAGCAAATCTGGACACTTTCCATAAATAGCATTTGGGACCGAAATGAGACTAACACAAAGGGCATGATAGCGAGGGTGTTTGGCAGACACAGTAAGCTATCATCCAGCGATATTGAGGGACCAATCTCAATACGCGAGGGTTTTTGTCAAGCCAGTGCAAGACAGAGCAAAAGAGAACTAACAAGCCGGGCCGAGTATGCTCAGCTAAATAGACACTTAAGAATTCCTTCCTTATGCTCATCTGGCCAAGTACAGATGCTAAGCCCAGTTTACTAACACTTGAACAAGAGGGACTGATAAAGGGTCCAGCAATACCGACCTCCTGCCATCGTGGCAGTAAGGTAAGAGTGTCCGTAAGGACTGGTCGACAGGTAATTTTCGATACCCAAAGTCACATGCGCGACAGCTACAATATAGCATATTCTATACCACCTGATTCACATGTTTAGTTTGCCCATCCATCTGAGGATGATTTCCACTTGAGAGTTTCAAAGTCCTTTGTATAGCCTTCGCAAAGCTCTTCCAAAATCCACTTGTGAAATTTGAATTTCGATCACTAATGATGTCCTCTAGCAAACTAAAATCAGGAAAAACCTTCTCCAAGTAGATTGCAACCAAGTCTGAGGTAGTAATAGTTTTCCAAAAAACCAACAACTGCACATACTTTATCAACTGATCCACTATGACCCATATTTGCTTCTTTTGCCTCTGTGTTCATGGCAAACAAATAATGAAGTCCATAGAGATACTATACTAATGGCTCTGAGGAATAGGTAAAGGTTGCAAAAGTCTCTCTGGCTTTTCCCTTGGGACCTTTACTCGCTAACAAAGCTTACATGATTTACAATACTCGAGGATATGAGCCTTTATATTCCTCCAATAAAAATTTCACTTAATCAACTTATATGTCTTCTTCCCCCCAAAATGATCGGCTTTTGGATGATTATGATAGTGGAATAAAACTTGAGTAATTAACACATCCACTCATAGTAAATATACACGGCTATTGTAATAGAGAATCCTACTTATGAGAAAGGGGTGGAGGAGTCGTCAACAGCTCTTTGAGATCCTCAAACATCTGCTCACAATCCGAAGACCATATGAAATATGATGTTGATGACTTCAGTAACATTTGCAATAGTGTAGTGCGATCAGAAAGATGATCTTCCATTTAGTTGCGCAAAGAGGCCACCTCAACATCCTATGCCTAAGCACCTCAACTAACTGTCCAAACTCACTAACCACTTTACTTAAATGATGACAAAACCATGTTTGTAATGTTATCACATGACAAACACGAGATAAAACATTTGCCACCATATTTGATTTTCTTGGGCAATGCTCAATGGGAAATTCCCCAAACTCCATGAGTTTGACTATCCAACAAGCTTGTTTAATGTTCAATTCCTTTTGTTCAAAAAGGTACATAAGTGGTTTATGATCCATCAACACTACGAACACTGCATTATAAAGATAGTGTTGCTATGTCCGCAAAGCATGAACAATAGAGAGTAACTCTTGTTCATATGGGAAATAACGTTATTTTATGGGATTCAAAGTTTAACTTTCATATGCAATAGGCTATCTCTCTTATATAAGAACTTTTTATAGTGCATAACCACTCGCATTGCATGTCATCTTATAATGTTTTGATGGATTAATAATGCAAAGCACCAGAGCCTCGCTCAACAACCATTTCAGTGCCACAAAAATCTCCTCTTGTGGCTTTTTCCACTCGAATAGCACACTCTTGCATAACAACTGTATCAAAGGAATAGCCACCTCCACAAACTTATGCTGGAAACGTCAGTAATCACTAGCCATACCAAGAAAGCTGTATAATTCGGCCACTGAAGTTGGTGTAGGCCAATTCTCCATTGCAGCCACATTCCTTAGATCTGTCTTGACACCCTTAAATATTACAATATGGATTAGGTATTCCACCTCTAACTTTGCAAACTCATATTTGTTCTTCTTCGCATAAAGTTTGTTATCACAAAGTAACAAAAAAACCTTGCGCAAATGCACCTTATGATCCTCCATATTTTTGTTGAAAACAAGAATATTGTCCAAGAAAATCTCCACAAACTCATAAAGATAATGCCCAAATACATTCGTCATCAACTGAGTAAATGTGTTTGGAGCATTCGTCAAACTAAATGGCATAACTATAAACTCAAAATGTTTGAAACTTATGTTAAATGCCATCTTAGAGATAAATGCTTCATCTATTGCAATTTGATGATATCTGCTTCTCAAATCAATCTTGGTAAACACTCATACTTCACCAAGTTTGTCTAAGATATCATCTATATGTGGCATTGGCATTTTATCCTTCACTATTTTTTTTGTTCAAGGCACGGTAGTCAATACATATTTGCATTGAACTGTTCTTCTTTTTCACAAGCAAGACCGGAGCACCAAACAAAGACTTATTTGGATGAATAAATCCAAACTCAAGTAACTCCTTGACTTATTATTGAACTTCTTACTCCTCCACATAACTTAACCGAAATGGACATTAGTAAATTAGCCACATTCCTAGCTCTATGCTCCACACCTCGTAATGGAGGCAACCCATGAGGAAGTTTAGATGGAAAAACATCAGAAAACTCATCGAGTACATCTTGTATTGCTGCTTCTCTGCCACACGTGCCTTAGTCCCCCAAGTCACGAACAAACAACAAGTAACTTGAAAGTGTTTTTCCATTATGACAAGCCTACTTCAAAGATGTATGCTTCTAATATCAATGTTAAGATCTGCCATAAAAAAACGAAGAATTAATCTTTCTAAATTATATTGGAGCCATTTGCACTTGCTCTTTATTCTTGAAATGTGTTAAATTTAAATGATGAATACATTTGCACTATGTTTTAAAATAAAGTAAATTACTTTACATTAAAATTTAGGATATTTTTTAAAAACATTTTGATTCGCACATAGTGCTAACTTTAACACAATGTTTTCACTTTTTAAAACATCCAGACCGATTTTAAAAGATGGGGGGGGGGGGGGGGGGTGTTCTTTTAAACTTAAAATATTTTTAAAAGGAATCTCCGAGATTCCCCAAAGATTTCAGCGCCCTAATTAGGGCGCTTCAGTTTTTTGCTGCGAGTTGCCGTGAGCTCAGGCATTTTATGGCAGGGGAGCCGACAGTAGTCATCGCCCTAGGGTTAGATCCTGTTGGGGATTTGGTGGATTAAGGAGGAGCAGCTGATTTTGGGGAAGGAGGAGCAGTCGAAGGAGGAGCTGTAGGGTTTGACGAGGAGATGGTGCGGGTTTGGGGCAGTGGCATCCAGCGAGGAGGTGCTGCTCGTGGAGTGAGGAGCAACCGTGGTGGAGGAGCATCCGGGCCTGGAGGACGAGCACCAGGCCCAGCTGTTGCTCGAGGAGGCAGGCTGCCTCGAGGCCGAGGCCGTGGAGATGCCGATCTCTCGAATCTTGGCCTCAATCAGGGCGGACTTGGAGCTAGAGCACGGGGAGCTGTAGCACGGGGAGCTGGAGCATGGGGAGCTGTAGCCTCCCCCAACGGCTTCTAGAACTCGATTGTTCTCTGAATTTTCTTCTACGACAACTAACGAGGTAAGCTTCAAACTGAGTTTAGCTCAGATTCTAGGAGAGTGGTTTTGGGTTTAGGGTGGCAAAGTAGGTGACCTGGAGCAGGAGCAGTCACCAGGACAGCAGTACATGCAGTTCTGGTTTCATAACTTGGAGGAGCAGGACGACGTTGCTGTTGAACAAGGAAGAAGATGATCAGGGTGATGAAGAGGAGGGCGATGACAATGAGGAAGGGGAGGTAGGTGTTCATGTCGCGAAGAAAATGAGGAAGAAACGTGGGAAAAATTGGGGAGATGATGAGACGGCTTCCCTCATTGATTTCAAACGGGAAGATCACCTTGGAAAGATCGGGGGAATGCGGGGCAGCGAGGAGATGACGTTGACAGCAACCAATCGTTGGAAGAGGATTGCGAAGAAGATGCAGGTTGTTGGCATGCAGCGGGACTGGAAGGCTTGACGGACTCGCTGGAACAACCTTTGCAACGACTACAAGTGTGTTTGCGATTTCCAGAGGAAAACTGGAAACCCCAACTACTTTAGCTTGAGCCACAAGGATGTGAAGTGACTTATGCCGGTGAAGCTGAACTTGAAGGTGTTCCCAGTCGAGTACTTCAACATCATGGATGAATTCCTAGCGAAGCAGGCATTGACATCTCCAACATTTCTTGCTGATTCAGATGCTCCGGAAGAGGAAGCTTACGAGGAGGATCCCGCGGATGGTGTTGATCCTCTTGGAGATGCTACACAGGTGCCAGGGAGTTCAGGGAAGCAGAAGAACCCGAAGAAGGCCGAGAAAAGCATGACAACTTTGCTTGCTGAGGGGAATGCTCTCATTGCTGCTCGAAATGAGTAGAATCTAGCGTGGCAAAAGGAGAGCATTGTTTGCATGAAGGAGAATAGCCTAGCTGAGAAGGAAAAGGCAACAGTTTTAGTTGGAGCCATCTCCAACCTTGCAAGCTCCATCTCCAACTTCTTGAACGGGGTTGCATCCAGGAGTTAGCCGTCTTGTTTTCGGGATTTTAGGGGGACGTTAATTATTAATATTAAACTAAACTATGTTTAGGCTATGATATTTTAGATTTTTCTAACCTTTTTTTTTTTCAGGATCTTGCAACAGTTCAACCCGAGGAAACAGAAGATGGTTCCGGGGAAAACCAAAGAGATGCTCAGGAGGAACGTGGTTCTTTCAACAATCAAGCAGCAGTCATCAATGCCTTATTGAGGAACAAGGTAATCTTGCTTATTTTGCAAGTTTTGTTTCTCGCTGTGGAGGCTTTTCAATCCATTATCGATGACAAGACCCCGGTGGCACAAACTCTTCCGGATGAGGAGGAGGACGAAGACAAGCTTTGTCGAGCAATCTTGTCCAAGCAACTTGACGCCGGTCTCTGGTGGGTGAAGCCGCGGTGTATGACAACATGGAGCAAGTTCTTCATGGAGTTGTATGACCCTGGTCGATGGAAGCGGAAGCTAAGGATGGAGAAGAAGACATTCTTCGGGCTTTGTGGCATTCTGGAGACTGAAATTTGCAAGCAGGATACAAAGTTTAGGAGAGCAGTGCCAGTGGATGTTCGTTTGGGGGTCACCTTGTACAAGTTGTTCAAGAACACCGACTACTCCGACCTGTCTGACAAGTTTGGGATCGGGGAAGCCACTGCACATGACATTGTGGTGTAGACAACTATTGCAATCGTTAAGTGCCTCAGGTACAAGATTCGATTCCTAGAGACAGCAGCGGAGGTTAGAGCTGTGGCGGCAGATTTTCAGCAAATCACCAAGACTTGTCTCCCTAATGTGGCTGGGACGATCGACTGTACACATTTTGAGATTATTCGACCAGTTGGCCCGGATGGTGAGGGCTACTTTGATCGAAAGAAACGGTACTCGGTGATCTTGCAGAGGGTTTGTGACGCTCAGAAAAGGTTCTTGAGTATCTATGCAGGCTGGCCAGGTAATTACTTTTACTTTTTTTCTTCTATACATCTAATTGGTTTTTTTTCTTTTTTCCAGGGAGTGTTCATGACATGAGGGTTTTTCGGAACTCCAGGCTATGCCACAAGATCCAAGCGAAGGAATTACTCACAGTTCCTCGGGAGTTTGCTTTTGACGAGTGGATTGAGCCATACCTGGTGGGAGACAAAGGCTACCAGCTGCAGCAGCACTTGATGATTCCTCACTTGGGTAAATTGATTGTTTTTTTTTTTTTTCAATTATTCATTTGAAACAAGTTCCCAGTTGACGGTGACTGAGGCAGAGTACAACCAGCAACACCATTTGGCCCGGATTGTTATTGAACAAGCATTTGGACTCCTGAAAATGAAATTCAAATGCTTGGATCAAAAACAAAGGATCAAGTCGAAGTACCTGCCGAACATCATCAAAAGTTGTTGCATCTTGCACAACTTCTTGATTGATGTTGGTGAGACAAACATCAATGCCGAGATCAAAGCATGGGAGAAACACATTCAAGCCTTGAAGGAAGTAGAGATTTTCGAAGATTACGGGGATCTTATTGTGGCTGAGGGAGAATCATAGGAAGACTTGCGTGGGCCGGAGGATGCACAGGAGGTCCGAGAGAACCTAACCGACTTCTTATGTTTGCGGCGTCGTAGAACTGCGTGATTGCTATGTTCAAGTTTAATATTTGAACTGAATCCACAATGCCAACCATAACCGCCTCTAGCTGCAAGAGAAGGTTGGTGCAGTTCCAAACAAACCATAGCGCAGATGAGAATGGCTCCAAATGATACATCCTCTTGAAGTTCCTCACCACCCAACCACCCCTGAGTTGCCTCAAAAGCTCCACTATGCTGCCATTCCACTATAAGCCTTAGAGTAGGTTAAGTCCCTTACCCTAACATGCTTAAGCCTCCTTTTGACTATGTGCCTAACAAGGAGCCCTAGCAGCTATGGAAGAAGTTCTTCAATCACAAGTGACACTCCCTCACCAAGACAGTGAGAAGAGTTTAGAGGGAGTTGAGGAAGCACAGCGATTGATGATGGATGGCAATCTGGATTGCATTGTCTGGAAAAGCTCCTGCAGCAGCATGGCATACGAAAGCAGCAGCAGCATGGCATACGAAAGCAGCAGCAGCAGTAGCAGCATCAGCAACACTGGTGTCCAGCTTTTGGATCATCATCACTTGGCGGTGGCAAGCACCACTTCTAGTGGCGACTGCTTGGTGTGCGGCAAGGCATGTCCTCTGCACATGCTGGTTGAGCTCCAGATGCAAGACGAGTGCCTAGAGTTGAGCTTCTACCACAGTGTCAGGGGTAGCAGCAGTACCATCTGTGTGTGTGTGTGTGTGTGAGAGAGAGAGAGAGAGAGAGAGAGAGAGAGAGAGAGAGAGATATTAAAGAGCATCTCTTTCTGCCAATCTATTTCATCAAAATAAAGTGGTTCGATTATTGTTTGGCATTAAAGAGATTATCAATCATAACCGTGTCTTGTGCTGGCTGGCAAAAGCAAATGTATGCTCGGCATAGATGTTGCGTAGTATCCAACATCCACGCCGATCGTTTCAGAACTACACCAACGAAAGGTGGCTCGAGAAGATGAGGAGAGAAAGCCCTTCTTGATTGCAATAGCCAGTGTAAGTTCTTGAGGGCGAGAGTTTCTCGTCTAGACGACCACATTCGAGTGTAAGTTTACGATCCATGGTGAAGCCTGTCAGGCGCGAGGGCTCAAGCTTGAATCAGTTTCTTCCCGTGTTTCTGGGTCATGGAGTTTGCCCCTTGAATGCTACTAGCATTAATCCGCGCATTGGGTTGGGCCCGGCGACGCTTCCGCAGGGAAAGACCCGGACGTACGCGCAGCGGATCAATCACATATGGTCGGAGAGGGAGCGAAGGAAAGAGCTGCAAGGGCTGTATGATCGGCTGAGGTCGCTGCTACCAACAACGGAGGCCTCAAAGGTATCCTGATCAATCCATACTTGTGCTTTTCTTGATCACTCTCGCATCAATGATTGTTTGCGCTGCACGGGAAAGATGGATCGATGCGGAGTGGTTCAGGGGACGATGGAGCTCATCCAATCGCTCAAGAATCAAGTCCAGCAGCTGTCGGCGACGAGATCCATGCTGCTCGAGCACCGCAAGAGCGCGGCCATGGATCCTTCCAAGCCCAAGTGGAATGCGATGGGGATGGCGGCAGCAGCGGGATCGAGTGCTAGCTTGGGGCTGCACATATGCAAGTCGGATGTGTTCGTCAACATGAGCTGCAGGATGCAGGCCAGGCTCTTGCTGAGTGTGCTGTGGATTCTGCGCCAACACCAGCTGATTGTTCAGGACGCGTCCGTCTCGGTCGATGATGCTTCGCGCGTTGTATGCATCTGCATCCGTGCCAAGGTTTGTCCTTCTCTCCATTGATGATCGTACATTCGGATTTTTAAGTGGGTTTGCAGGCCTTGGACATCGATCACTTCGCCAAGGAGTCTTTGGAGTTATCGCTAAAAAGTTTTATGAACAAGTTTTAAATATCCAAAACATGAGACGATGATTTGCATGCGAGACGCAGAACCAGATGGAGCATAAACTCATTTTGGATGTTGTAGTCCGCGAGAGTGTTCCCAACTCCTCCGAGTTTGCAGTTATCAGTTTGAAATATCTGTGTTTGTATTTCTGGGGCAAGCAAGTTCTTTGAATTTGTATTGCGGTTGGTTTTCTTTTTGGAATCAAGAGATACTTGCAGAAATCACAAACTTCCAGCGATGAACTTATAGAAGAAAAAGAAAAAGAGCTTGGTGTCAAAAAAAGAAAAACAGCTTGAACGCATAAAACTCTCCTTCTAGAAAGGAGAATTTCAAATAAATTACTGAGTATTAATACTTTTCAAAGTTTTGTAGCTCGGTCTTCGAAACAAGAAGCTGGCTGCCAAAATTTTGAAGTGTTTGCACAATCGACGCTGATCAAGTGTACACAAACGAAAGAGATCGATGTAAATTAAAGTGATTGACAAGCAGCTAAATGCTTGAGCCTCTGAACAAAGATTGTCCTATCCAACTGTTTTCCAGGGAAAGCTGCTGGCATGCAATGCCAAGACAGAGCTTGGCATTGAATCAACTGGTGCCAGGTGTCGAGGTTTGCTTTGAGAGAGACTCGTGCTTTAATCCGTGTGTCCTGGGGATGGATGGAACCTGCAATCGATTGATCGCTTAAGGTTGATCTTGAGGCAAACTGACGTACGAAGAAGTGCTCGGCGAGAAGACAGCTTCTCGATCTACGTGCATATAAATAATGTGCTCCAACTAATTACACACCCAGCACGAGCCAGAAGTTGACAAAGTGATAGAATTTCCTCTCTCCAATCATTTTCCAAAACTAGAAGTGATAAATGGTCAAAGACTAAAAGAGAGAGTTCTAAAGATTGAGATTCATTCCCCACTAATGTGTCCATGCTTTCTCATAGAGGTGGTGACAATTCTATTAGATATGGACTAACTTTGGTTTACAGGATTTTGATACACTATGAAATTCTTTCATTTCTTTGCATCCCCCACATTAATATAATTACTTTTAATTAAGAATATTGCTTTTTTTAAATTGCAAAACATTGATGCAGCAATATAAATTTCTCATTTTTATTGCCTTTAAATTTCAATTACCAGTTTTTTTTCTTCGCATTAGAGATCAGATTTAAAAGTAAACATAAAGCAATAAAAGATGGGTCTTATTAACTATTTCTGTACCTTCACTTAAACTGAATTTGATAATAGTAAATATTTAAATCAGTTACTTTAAAAATTAATGTATTCAATGGATCTATAATATACATATATACATATGTATATATGTATGTATATGTATATATATATATATGTATATGTATATGTATATATATGTATATGTATATATATATATGTATATACATATACAGCCCACTTCTGCTGTATATATATATACTGTGAGCCAAGTGTATGGCTACAATGCCATATACTAATATTAGTATAGTGGGATTTTGGTAGCTGTCAAATTGGTTTCAATTCGGACTATTCGCTCCTGTATATAAACTAGGGTTTGTTAGGCTAATTGATATACACATTTTCTATATTCCCTTTTCATATTCTAAATAGTCACATGGTGAGGGGCATCTTTGATTGTCTCTAAGGAGTGTTTAGATTTGGGATTTTGGTTTAGATCCAACCTTTATATCATCTAGATTTAGCTTTTTCCATTTTCTTTCTTTTGTTCTTTTCTTTCAGGATTTTGGTTTAGATCTAGTTTTTGGCATTGTCTAGATCTACCATTTCCTTCTAACTTTTTGTCATTTCTCTTCTTTTGCTCTTTCTTTTTCGTTCATCTTCATGGCAGATTAGCAATCTCCTCCTTTGACTCTGGAGTAGCAGTTAGTACAATTGCTTCATGCTATACACTTGTAATTGAACAACCAAACTCACTTGATAGTAGTGTTCATGGCACGTGGTATAACTCTTCCTACTCTTGGTGCCAATGGTCGCGTTTGGCTAGAGTTCTTTTGCAGGAATCCTAGGGATGATGTGTATTATTGGTTCAATCACTTCACGGTGATTACCACATATCATTCTTGGGATGATGCTCAACGTTTGTATGAGTTTCCCATATGTCTCCAAGGGATGGCGTTGCAATGGTACAATAGTTTGAGCGCAGCCACTTGTGGGGATTGGAGTGTTCTCCTGGACATCTTCAAATGCACATTTAGACATGCCAACGATTGTGATGATGCCTTCCAACAATCGCATCGTATTCGCCAAAGGCCATCTAAGTTGGTGATGCAATCTGGTGTTCGTTTTCGAAGTCTTTTGCTTTGTGCAGAGCCAAATATGTCGGAGCGGATCAAGCTAGGAATGTTGTGGCTAGCACTTCATCAAAATCTTGTCGGATTTGTACATGCACTTGCTCCCGCCACCCTTGATGATACTCTTCGTTTGGCACAACGTTATGAGACGTTGCCTCTTCCACTTCTCGCTGCACGTCCTTCAGCTCCACTTCTTATGAGTGATGGTCCTGTTCCAATGGAGGTTGATGCTGTTAGTGCTTGCGTCCAAGGACAAGGGCAAGGACATGGTCCTGGCCATGATGTTCGTTGTTGGGCGTGTGATGTAGTTGGTCATACTTATTGGCGTTGTTGGCGTTTTCCGGATTGGTGACCTCCATTTCCTGGGTGGAGACCTTGGCATCAGCAACATCCCGTTGGTGCTGTTGCAATAGAAGATCTAGACACCGAGATGCATCCAAGAAATGAGGTGTCACACGAGTAATGGAGGTACCTTGTGCAAATAAGCCAGTGACCCCTCCATTTTTCTTTCAGGAGTATCATCAAGGGGTTCACTCGGCATCGGTTCATCTAGTGTTTACTTTCCGAGCTCGTTTTTATGATAACATGCCTCCTATTATTTTCTCCGTGTTGGTTGATATAGGTTGAAGTTTATCTTCTATTGCTTGACTTGTTCCCAACGTTGCCGTCTACACTTGTGTCGTGCAGCAGAACCAGTTTTCATTCTTTATGGCAATGGGTGTATACATGTATTTGCATAGGATGAGGCAGACCTGGTTATGCGTGTGGGCAATCTCGAGCTTGAGTTGCAGTCATTGCAGGTGGTGCCGAGTCAAGTTTTTGACTTCATTCTTGGTATGAATTGGTTGTAGCACAATCATGCCAAGTATAACTTTGAAGTTTCTCCCCTTTGTCTCATACTTCCTTATGTTTCATCCATTCCTCTCACTTCTGTACCTCTTCGTCCCTCTACTTTTACCTCTGCTTCCCTTACTTTTGTCCCCCCACTATCTCCTTCTATGTTTTCGTCTTGTTCTGCTCTTCCCTTTTTCGATCCCTCCGACGATCTTTGTGTTGCAGCGGTTGACCAACTCATGAAGGAGTATTTTGATCTCTTTAAATTTGACCTATTGTCTGGGGCCAAGATTGCCATACATCATCCGATTCCAACCGGGGATGCTCGTCCAATCCAAGTTCCTGTTCGTCGTCAGTCACCTAAAGAGATTAAGATTTTACGTGCAAACGTCAAGGAAATGTTGGAGAAGGGTGTTATTCAGAAGTCACGAAGTCCTTGGGCATGTGAACCTCATCTTGTGACAAAGCCTCGTTTCTGCATCAACTATTGTCTGTTAAAGAAAGTGACAATCTCAAATATGTACCCTCTTCCTCACATTGCTGATTTCTTGGATCGTCTGGGGTGAAGTTGTTGGTTCACCAAGTTAGATTTTGCTTTTGGGTACTGACAAGTACTGATGGTCGAAGAAGATATTCCTAAGACTACTTTTCGTACACCATTTGGTTTGTACGAGTTTTTGGTGATACCCTTTGGTTTGAATAATGCTCCAGAAACTTTCCAGCGGATGATGGACGAGGTTTTTTGTGATATGCCGAAGGTGACTACTGACTTCATTAATGATGTTTTGATCCACTCAGAGGGGATGTGGGAGGAGCACATTTGTGATGTTTGTAAAGTGTTGGATTGGCTACGAGATGTTGGTTTAAAGCTGAAATGGTCGAAGTGCGTATTTGGGTCCAAGGACACAATTTATCTTGGGTACCATATTTCTCGTTGATCCTGACAAACTTGTGGCTATTCTAAAGTTCCCTACTCCAAAATGTGTGAATGATGTGCAACACTTCTTTAGCAAGGTGCAGTATCGCGGTTGTTTTGTGGATCATCTTTCTTATCGCATTACACCGTTGTGAGTATTGCTGAAGTCATCAATGTCATCTTTCATTTGGTCTCCGGATTGTGAGCGGGCGTTCGTTGATCTCAAAGAGCTATTGACGACTCCTTCAGTTTTGGCATATCTGTAAGCCACAAATTTTTTCTTTCCAATTTGCCAACTTACCTCATCTATCCGTCCAACACTGCCTTGGCTTTTGCTAAGTTCCCTCGTCAAGGTTCCCGCCTATGGTACCAACTCCTACTTGGTCCTATTTGGTTTCAACTACTCACTGCACGAGCAACGGAGCATTAGCCCTCCATCCACAGATTCCCAAATTTCTCCCAATCCCCCTCCTTGGGTTAAATTGGACTTAAAGTTCAGCTACATTCCCCGCAAGCACAAGCAGCCAAGCACACCAAGCCTCCAGGTTCCTAACATCCCTTGGTACCACAAGACTTGATCATGGAACCCTCTAAATCCCAAGTCTTGGGTGCAACACATGCTTCGGGACGCTGGGGCGAAACACTGTGGCCTAACAGCCCGATATAGGTACTTCTACCCCCCCACTTCCATCCCAAAGGGAAGGCCCAAGCCCCTAGGAAGGGCGAGGACCAATGAGCCGTAAGGTACTCAAGTGGGGCACCACTCCACATTGGGCGGGAAGTATTTTATTAATTTTCCTTTTGGAAAGGGGGAGTTTTTTTGGACCATTTCTTGGGGTACCCCTTCGGGCAGGACCGGGTTCCTTTTTTTTTCCCCCCAAAGGCCTTTTGGCCCAATTTTAAACCTAAATTCTTTTGGAAACCCCCCAAAAAAATTTTTTTTGAAATGGTTTCGGGGGGCCCAATTCCCTTATTAAATTTTGGAAACCCTTGGAAGGGGCCCCCCCCCCCCCCCCCCCCGGGAGACGCATGCTTTGACCCGTATTAGTACTCAGACTCGGTCTCAGGCTCGATCTCGGACTCGATCTCGGACCCGACTTCGGATT